>NC_080750.1:28199318-28502348 GCF_020826845.1 Diceros bicornis minor
CTTACAAGAAACCACAAAGAAAGGAAGGAGGAGATGTCTGAGACATATAGTCGAAACCAGTTAAAACTGATTGAAGGCAACATGGCATCTAACTTGACCTGACATAGACCCCACAGCTCATTATATGCTCAGTGTAATACATTACCATGTTACACAACACACCCACCAGCACCATGGCAGTTTACAACTGCCATGGCAACAGCAGGATATAACCAAATAAGGAAAGAAAAGAAGTGACATCCTTGTTCCCCCAAAAAGCCTGCCCAGTTTCCCGAATATTTATGAAGGTTCCTCCTCTTCCTTACCTAGACCTCTTATAATAGGTGCTTCATTACTCCAGGAGCTGAGAAGTTGATTTGTGAGCTCAGTTCCCACTTTTCCATTCTTTGGCCATCGAATAAAGCTTGTGCCACTGAATGCTCGGCTTCAGTCTTGTTTCAAATTTGCGATACCAAGCAGAGGAAGAACCCCAAGAGGAAGGGCAAGAGACCCTTCCTCAGATCTCTCCCAGGTTGGGGAGAGAGTTCGATTGGTAACAATATTAGTGAATTTACCACGTTAAAATCCACTTTTATGGTCCAGGAATAAGTCTGCTGAAACCTATTACTACGTATAAAACAACATCAACAACAACAACAATAAAAAATGTTGCTCATAAATATCACTACCCAGAAAGCTCATCAGCAGTAAACCTAAGAAAATAAGTCAAAATGCACTTTATATTGATTCTTACTGCAACAGTTCAGGAAATGCCACTTAAGAGACCTGAAAAATTTTAACATTGGGTTTATTAATACTGATTTTGATACTTTGACAGGCTATAAAAAATATTGTGCACATTGGCAACAACCTCTCCTGACAGAGGAGCAGAATGACAAGGAATAAATAAGCAAACAAATAAAAGAGTGCATAAACAAGCCAACACAGTCTACTGTAATATACATTCTCCAGAAGAGTTAAGTTTGGGGAAAAAAAATGTTTATTCAATTTCCACAATTCTTTGCCCCGTACTTTTTCTACTAATTTTTTCTTTAAGTCTATAAGAGACTATTTTGGCAGTGGTATGGAGTAGACAGAATCCTCCCTCAGTGCTTACTCATTTTTCTGTTTACTTTGGTTTAAAGGCTATTGGAGCAATACACATTTTCCTTTAATTCCAATTTTTTAGATACAGCACATATACAGAAGTAAATGGAAGGATCCATTTATTCTATGTCAAAGTGTGTATAAGAATCTATAATAGGTTGTATTTAGAAATAATCTAATTCTCTAGTCAATTTTACCTAAACTAATTTGGATTTGCTAAAATGTAAATAAGCTTAATTCAGTTGCTTTTCCATCATTCACTATTACCACCATCAAAAAGCATTTATTAAAAATATATTTCCACTTAACCTAGTATGATTGCTATACATAAAATTTTATTAAATATAATTATTGGCTATTAATGACAAACTGTATGATAGAAATGTACAGTAAATCAGAAATTCGCATTGTGGTTTCCCAATGGTTTATCAATATAGTCAGATTGCTTAGACCAAAGCACTTATCCTCACGTAGACCAAATTTAAATAAGTTGTTGAATATTTAAGTTTTTATTTTTACTTCATATTTAACATGCATAATTCAGCCTCTAATCTATAAAGAATTAGAGTGTCAGGGTCCATATACTTCTTATTTATATATTTTCACATGTAGAAATGCTGTTATAAAAACAGAGTCTAAGATCAGAATACGATCTTGTGCATTGGAGAGATTTTTAAGTTAGATGTAATGCTCTATTAATTCCTTGATGCTGAGATGTCTCTACAAATCCTCTGCCAACAATGTCGCTTATAGAATTTCAGATCAGAGATTTTCATAATTAGCAAAGCAAGACTAAAAAGAGAAATTCTTTTCCCTGAGAAAATCTAAGTTCATGAAAAATAATTTGGAATGAGAAACACAAATAAAGCTCAAGGTGGGGAGAGATTTTTAAATGAACATGAACTCAGAGAGAGGTTGCAATTTGATACATACGCTGTGAACCCCCAGAGAGAAGCAGCAATGTGGAATTACCATTAGGTTTCTGGGAATGTGGAAACTTTATTTCTCGTGCCAGGATATCTGAAGCAAAGCTGAGTTCCCAAATGTGAAACTGTCTGGCAGGCAGAGTTTTATTTTTAAAAATTTTACAACTGTTGGTTAAAACTTCAGCCATTTCGAGACATTGGATGGATTTTTAAAAAAATTCTATAGCAAAAGTATTGATTTGTATTCATTCAAAGTTTGATATTACACAGAAAAGTTAAAGAGAAACAAACAGCCAGATAACTCAGGAAAACACATTTGCTTTTGATGGAAAAACAAACAATAAAAACCATTTGGGTTTTACATTTCAGTATATTGCAGTGCTCTTACTAAGTGATGGAATGGCATTCTCAGAATAAGAATCGGGAAGAAGAGGGGACAAATGTTTCAATTAAACAATAAAATATCATTGAACAATTTTGGCTGTAAATGTAGCATCTTTTTGAATGAATGTGCTAGTCTCCTTTTTTCTCCCATAACAATCAGATTTCCCTATTATAAAAATGAAAATACTTTCACATGAACTGAAACATTACTCTTATAGAAATGTAATCTTCAGATGTTTCCATCACATAGAAGAACTGAATGTGGAACAATGTTTTAAAAGAATTTCCTGCTCATATGATCATTTCATTTTTATGTTTTAAAAAGGATTATATTAATTATAATGATATTTTTGGTGACTTTTAACTCATTCTTACTTTTCAATGTTTTTACGCAGTTTGTATTCATTTCTATAAAATTTTAAATATACTAATTATAAATACTGTAATATTTTTAAAAAGAATTATCAATGTGGACACTTTGGATCTTTGCTAACGAATAATAGAAGATTGTATTGGCAATGAATGGACAAAGCAAGATGCACAGAATGGTTAGAAAATATAGAAATTTTTTGTCTTGAATATGTTTATTCTTTGTATTTATAATTTTATTTCAATGTCTGTATTTGGTCTTTAGAATTAAAGGACTCCTAGCTGATATAGCTGGAATAATTGAGCATTTATGAATTAATACTGTCATACTCTCAGAAGTCACATACCATGTATTCAAGAAATGGAGTTGGATTTTTCCCAAGAAGTGGAAACTCTTATGAAACAAACATACAGAAACATATTTTTGTGGTTACTTTGATAGCCGGAATTCCCTCGTCTTTGGAATTTTACCTGGATCCCTTTGCCTCCATATCTCCAACTAATTCAATCATTGATGCTACTTTTTTTTTTTTAAAGATTTTATTTATTTATTTATTTTCCCCCAAAGCCCCAGTAGATAGTTGTATGTCATAGCTGCACATCCTTCTAGTTGCTGTATGTGGGACACGGCCTCAGCATGGCCGGAGAAGTGGTGCGTAGGTGCGCGCCCGGGATCTGAACCCGGGCCGCCAGCAGCGGGGCGTGCGCACTTAACCGCTAAGCCACGGGGCCGGCCCCATTGATGCTACTTTTAACTTGTTGTATGATCTGTTTCTATTTGTTTATTTTAATTTTTCCTCTTTATGTCCTCATTTATCTCCAGCTCTGAATTTTCTTTCTTCCTTTCTTTCTTTGTTTAAATTAAGTTCTCGTTTGGTAAAGTGACCATTTTAAAACCAGCAGTCTGCTCTGTAGACCTTGCCCTTGCAATTCACCTTGCCAGTAGATACATACTCTCTGGATTTAACACTTTTTTATCAACTGGCCCTTAAACATGTTCCTGACCTTGCCCGCCATCAAGGAGCCTTGCTCTACAGATTAGTGTCCTTGGGTTCCTGCCTCCAGGTTTTCCTAGTGCCATCCTTTGTCTGGCATTCAAAGCCGAGACTTTCAATTTTCACCCTCATCATGCCATTAGCTAATTTCATCTCCAGATTAAATATGCAACACAGATAAAAAATACTTCTGCAGCATTCTTTAAACCTGCGCAGCATGAAAGATAACAATGTTTTGTACTCTTTTTTCCTCTCTTGGCCAATAAAACTCAATGGAGGGCTTATATGTCAATGTTAACATCCATAATTTTGATATTTGGGAATTCATCCTAGAGATTTGGATTCTTTTCACAAAATTAGTCAGCAATATTAAAAGCCTCTGCAAATAATACACAGTAACTGAGCTTTGTATCATGTCTTCCCAGCATGTGAGTAAGCAGGTCATGTTAACCTTTATCCCCAAATTGTAATGCTCTCAAAGCTCCACTGTACAGCTCCAGGAAGTCCAATGTATCACAACGAACTCCTTTCTAAATATTTCCAGAATCCAGGATGCAATTTCATTATCCACAGACCTGGCCAGTTTATGGCTCAGTTTTGCCACTGCCCATCGGGACTACACAGCCATAGCTAAGCCTGACCCGTCCACCAAGATGCTGCCTTGAAATGGCAGTTCTACTCCTACATCTTTGCCACCACTGCAGTTACTGTCACAGCCGGAACTCCTCTTCATCATTCTCCTGAACTGAGAGGAAAATGTTATTATCCATGATGGTGGAAGGGAGAAGATTTCATAATAAATCTCTTCAAGACTCAGAAATTTGCAGTGATGAGTTCTACGAGTTTTACCCTCTTCACTCTGGCCAGCTAAGATGTCTTTCATAGTCTGGGCTTCAACGAACACTCCTGATGGAATTTTACCATGACAACTCTATCTGGCCACCATTGTCAGAGTTCTCACTGCCATTATTACTGCTGCGACTTTTGATACAACTAGAGATCCTCTGAAATTACAATTGAGGATGCAACCTATGCCAAAAGTTTGCAGTATGGACTCTACTCCAGTTTCTGCCTGCCTTTTATTGCTCTCCATTGCATTCAAAGAGTTGTTGATTAAATTTTGTCCAATGTTTGTAATTACTATCCATTGGAGGGGTAGTCCAATGGAAAGTACGCTGTCATTATTGGAAAAGGATCCCATATTGCATTTTGAAGCTTCCTTTCCCATTACCCTGTCATACACATTCAATAGATTGCGTCGTATTCTAGCTTATCATAGGAAAATTCCGTTAGACTGAATAGTTTTATACAGATCCAAGATTTGCTTCCAAAAAAATTTCACACAAAGTTGTCTTAATCTCTTTTTTCCTTCTACAGTTCTTTGTTATCTCTGTTCAATATGTTCTTTACGTCTCATTAATTTTCACAGCTAGCTGCCTTCTTCAACTATTAAGAGCTGTCCAGGTTTTTTTTCTTGTCATAATTCTTGATACATAAAGCATAAAAAAGACATGCATACAAGAGTATAGAATGACCGTGTAGAACCACAAACCTAGTATATTTTACACCATCTCCAATGCCATAAAATAACGGGCTGTATTTCATAGCAAAATTTTTTGAAACATGAATGGTATAAATAAATAAATACCAAGAATGTAATCTTAATTTTTTTCAATTTCAACTTTCTCTTTTAAAAATTAAATATTATAGACTATGTTTATTATTTTATCCAGCTTAAAAATTCTATAACTTTATCTTTTTGCTTCTTTTCTATCAAATTTTCCTGCCAAATTTTAACTCCATGCTTTCTTTTTTTCTTTTCTTCTTTGGCTCATTTCCTCTATTAAAGTAGCTTACACAAAAAAAACGTAATATATCATCTAATAACTGGATTTTATGGAGGTTTTAAAAGTTCCATTGTTGTGTGTGTCCTTGGTGTGCACCACTCAGATCTCCCTTCAAGAGGACCTACTGTTTCAGCAAGACTGACAGCTTTCAACTAGTACACCTTCAGATCCTCCAGAGGGCTCAATTTGAGGCTATACTTTCTTCAGGCTGCTGCCAGACGGTGACTGAGCGTGTCAGGGATACTAAAGATGGACCATTTCTGCCCAATATGTCACTCTTTTAATGAGAAACCATTTTCAGTTTCTCTCCACCAACTTTCTCAGAGTAGTTCTACAACATGAGCTCTTCCTGTCTCAACCTCCTTCTTTCCCTCTCTTCTTTCATAGGTGTCAGACCTGCATCATGTTGTGAAGGCTCTTTCCACTACTCATGAGCCCTTCTCCTTTAACTTTAACAAGCATTTACTACAATAAATCTCATTTATGTCTAATCATATCTTGATGTCTTCTTAGATGACGTGAACAGACAGAGTTGGTACTGAGAGTCGTTCAAGAAAAGAAGCAAAAAGATAGATTTGGGGACTGCCTCACTTCCTGCCTGGCTGGTAAGGAGAATCCAATCCTGAGAAAAACATGGAACAAAAGGTGGTGAACCAATTGCTTAATAGTTCACTAGTAGTGACTAGGGAAATGCCATAGTGGAGGAGAATATCCTTGCTCGTGTGATGATCCAGCCATTTGAATGATGGATACGGGGGTGGGAATTGAGATTGGGGCAAGGCTATAAGGACAATGGATTTAAATAGTTATTCCTAAATTATACTGATGTACTACAGAGGGAAAACAGTAAAGTAATGGACAATAAAAGTTAGTTTGGACATGTATAGTATGGCCAGTAAAAGTTAGATTGCTTTATTTTGCATCCCCTATCGCAAAAACAGAAGCACAACGTCTGGAGAGCCTCTTAGGATTCCAAAGACAACACATTCCACACTTAGAATTACTGCTTTGGCTCACATACCAGGAGACTCAGAAGGCTGTTAGGCTTGAGAGGAGTTCTGAACAGGAAAAGGCTTCGCAGCGGGTCCTGGCTGCGGTGCAAGCAGTCCTTGGCTTGGATCACAGAATCCCGCAGACTGTATGGAGTTGGAGATTTCAGTAGACACTTGTGTCAGAAGACACAAGTGTAGTGTTAATAGCAAAATCCAATGAGAGAATCATAGTGCAGTTCCTTGGGGCTTGAGAGCAAGGTCGTATGATCTGCACTAGAAAATTACACACTTTCAAGAAACAGCTCCTGGGGTGCTATTGAGCCCTGGTAGAAAGAGAAGGCTGTCTATGGGGCAACAATTGAACATGCATCCATAAATACCCATTATGAACTGGGTCTATCAGATGGACCCAGTCATAAAGTCAGACAGGGCCAGCAGCAGTCCATTACTAGTTAGAAATGGGACATCAAGGATCAATCCAAGAAGGACGAGAGGGCATGAGTAAGCAGATGAGCAGGTAGCCCACATCTCCATACCACCAACCCAGACTGCATTCACGTCCATCCTCTACCTTGTACCTATGACCATGTGGGCTCTACCCATGACTAGCTGAAGGAGGAGGGAATAGCCCTACGTGGTTTATGGATGGGTAATCTTGGTGCATGCATGCAAGCAACAATGGATGGTGGCTGCAATACAACTATCTTCAGGTAGTGAGTTAGAAGATGATGGACAGGGAAAATCTTCCAATAGACAAATCTGTAAGCAGTACACCTGTCACACTTTAAGTGTGACTATATACAGATGCCCTAGGTGAGACTATATACAGATGCATGTGTAGTGGCCAATGACTTGGTCAGTTGGTCAGGATCCTGGAAGGAAAAAACTGTAAGATTGAATGAGGAAGTCTGGCAGAGAGACAAGTGGGTAGATAAATGGGAATGAGCACAAAGTGGGAAGATTTTTGTATCACACATTAATACCACCAACCCTCACGGAAGAGGTACTGAAAAACCAAGAAGAAAGATAATGTAGTCAGTAGATGATAGCCATATTTCGTCAATGGCCAACCCCAGAACCAGCTCAATGTGCACATGAACAGAGTGGATATGGTGACAGAAATGGAGGCTACCCATGGCCGAACAGCATGTTCTCCTATGTACCAAGGCCAATTTGACCACTGTCACCTCCAAATTTCCAACCTGCCGGTGACAGAGGCCAAAACTGAGGCCCCAATATGTTATTATTTCTCAAGGAAACCAATTGGCCACTCAGTGGCAACTTGACTGCATCTGTCCTGGAAGGGCTAGCAATCCAACTTCACTGGGTATGGATTTTAAATTCTTGCCTACAGAGCCTCATCCAGCACCACTAAATGGGAGTCTTGCCAGTTTTAAAATTCAGCAAATGTTGAGAAAATGTAAACAGTAACAACAGTGTAGAGTTCACTTCCCTATGCCTACCTACCTCTTTCGAGGATCTTGCTCTTCAAATCTATGCTGCCTTGGCAGCCCCAAACTCAGATTTTTGTATCCCCAACTATTTGGTATTTCCAATTGTTCTGCTGGCTTCTCTGCTTCTTGCCTATGGCCATCTGCCTATATTTTATTCTCACACAGAGGCAAGTATTGGAAAATGTCCTAAGAAGAAAAACAACTTGAAGAATGATGACTAAGTTCTCTGTGGTTTCTTTCTCTCTGGAATCTTGGTCTCTCTAGTCCTGGTTGTCTTGGCAGCTTTCAAATTCCTTCAAACAGAATATTGTGGTATTTTACACAGATTTTTCTCAGGGTGGGACATTACAGTGTCACAAGATACTTATTCTTAGCTGGAAGTAAGAGTGTGTGATGTGTGCTTAAATAAAACCCTAACCGCCAAATGTCAACGGTTGCTCCTGTACAGATTAACCATTTAGTATTGACGTTTGTGATTTTTAAAATATTCCAAGATCAACGTCCAATTATCTATTAAATATTTCTTTGAATCCTCTTACTTTTTTACTTCTATAAATGGAAAACCAATATCACCTGAAATAGACATAAAGTAATAAGAGAAAAAATTCAATAATTAACATTTTTTGAGCTCATAATATGTGACAAAAATATGTTGTTGAAGTTCTTTGTGTGAATAAAAATTATCTCGTTATAGTGTAACACCCTCAAAAGTAAGTATTATCACATATGAAGAAAACTGAAGCACAGAGAGGTTAAGAAACTTACCTGAGGTGACCAAGCTAGCAAGTAGTAGAGCTAGCAATTGAAAGAAGGTAGTCTGGCTTCAAAGCCAAAGACTTAATAACCGTATTTCATTATAACAGTAAAAATATTTTAATAATATTAAAATTTAATTAAATTCTATCTCTTGCCATGAGAGAATGGAAAGTGTTAGAACAATGTTAAAACATACTAGCAACAAACTGATTTTTTCCTTGATGCATTAAAAAAGGATTGATAGAGACTCAATAAAGAAAGAGTTGTCTTGTGTGATTCAATGCTGCTTAGTTCTAAGCCTGTCTACTAGTTAAAATCATCCTGTGCAGACATCTTCACCTTGGAAAACACTGTTCTAACCACTAAGTGTTAGCAAAAATGATTGTATCATTTTATTTGTTTAAATAAATCAAGGGATAGATATGCTTGTGCAAAAAACCATTGTTAAAGTTATATCAGATTCACTCATAAAATTTCTATTAAGAGATTTTGGATAAATATATTATGTACTAAAAACTATAGAACACTGACTTTCTACTTTCAGCATCTTTAAGGTTATTTGGTCAAAATGAACAAATTCTCATCTTTCAGAATTGTGAGGCTTGCCAATATAAGACAAAATTAGAAAATTTTTAAATGTATCTGAATAAATGGGGCAAATAGTAAAAACAAGGGAGGGGGAGTATTGTTTTATATTTATTTTAGATGAATTATCTAGGATGTCCATAGTAATAAAATTAATTAGATAATTTATCAGATTTTCCCCTAATATTTTTTTTCAAAGCCCCTGCTCCTCTCCAAAAAAGAAAATTGCTGTAAAAGTATATTGGTTGAGTGCTACTACATGCTGGTTAAGATCACTAATTACTTAATATTTCTTTACTACAAACATCAGCTGACATATTGATTCATTTTTTATTCATTTTCAGTTAAAAACAAATAATTGAGGGGCCGGCCTGGTGGCATAGTGGTTAAGTTAGCATGCTCCACTTCGGTGGCCCGGGGTTTGCAAGTCCAGATCCAGGACGTGGGCCCACCTACATACCACTCGTCAAACCATGCTGTGGCGGCATCCCACATAAAAAATAGAAGAAGATTGGCACAGATGTTAGCTCAGAGACAATCTTCCTCAAGCAAAAAATGAAAGATTGGCAACAGAATTTAGTTCAGGGCCAATCTTCCTCACCAAAAAATAAATAAATTAATTAATTAATAAAAACAAATAATTGAAAATCATCTGGCTTGACGTAAGTTTTCTTTCTTTTTTTTTTTTGTGAGGAGGACTAGCCCTGAGCTAACATCTGATGCCAATCCTATCCTTTTTTCTTGAGGAAGATTGGCCCAGAGCTAACATCCGTGGCCATCTTCCTCTCCTTTATATGGGATGCCGCCAGAGCATGGCTTACCAAGTGGTGCATCAGTGCACGCCTGGGATCCGAACCTGTGAACGCCGGGCCGCCACAGCGGAGCACGCACACTTCACCGTCTGTGCCACCGGGCTGGCCCCGACATAAGTTTTCTTAAAATCATTTATTTTCTCAATTTTCTATTACTCCAAAAGAGGCTTTATGCAGACATACCAAATAACTATTACTTATACCTGTTTCTTTTTCACTTCGAGGCACTATTTTTATGGAACTACAAATAGAAGGGTTCGAGAAAATTAAAATATCATTAATTTAGTTTTTGGATAAAATGCTTCCATAGTATCATATGCTTTGTAACCTTGGGGCTGATGTTTTGGATCATTCAATTAATGGGAAAATGTCTAATATATAACCTAACTCCCAAAGTCAGACCTGCTGTCAAACAAAGCAGTAAGAGCATATGTACTTCCTATCAGAAAAAACTTGACTTCATTTTCCAATTTAAATAAATGTGTCAATATGCATCTCATAGCAGCAATCTCACTTTTGAATTCTAATTCTGAAATACATAGATAATTAGATGATATTAGGTAGGTGGTAGATAGACAGATACATGGATAGATAAAGTATGGGAGTTTGCTGTGAGTTTTGATGCCTAATTGCATAATGCTCTGTTGCTTTCTTGCTCAGGGACAACGTGTTATTTGACTAGAATTGAGCAATCAACAAATCCACATCATTAAATGAAAGTCATTGGAGCAAAATCTAGAATTCATGAGAGGTTTGCCTTTCTTTTGTAAGGTGAGAGCATGGTAAAAAAAAGAGGAAAAAGAAAGAGGAAAGAGAGGAAGAGAAAAAGGAAGAAGAAAAAGAGAAGATGCATGATCATCTCACCCATTAGAAATACTACATATGGAGGTTGAAAATCTGGAAATTGATTTTCTTAAAACTATCTGTGCCCCTTTACCATTTGCCCCCAAGAACACTCATTTCCCAGTTTGATGATTGTTACTATAATGATATTCTGTATCTTTTGTTTATACTCAAACTTTTTTGAGTAGTTTATATAATTAATCTAATTGTTTTGGCAAAAATCTTAAAAACACCACCTCCTATCATCAGGTATTAATTTCATTTAGAATTTAAAGTTGACTAACTGTATTTTCAGTTACCCTAAAAACATCATTAAAATTTACTACAGCATGGAAGATATTTACAGTTATTTATATGAGAAACCTATTCAACATTAGCAGCATTTCCCTCTTCCCCAGCACACACAGGCATTATTTTCATTGTCTTTTCCAATTTTGAGTATTTCCTTACTGTAGTTAACATATCAGATATACTCAGATCTGTTTATAGAATAATAGAACAAGTTATAACCTACCATCATTTCAAATTTGATAAATGATTAATTTTATTTCATGTAATAAACCAAAGCAAGAGAAGAAACAGGCATAATTAAAATGGTGTTTTGAATACCACTACACGTGCCCAGCAGTAGATTTTCAAATGCACAGCAAATGGCAGTTTTATAAATTTTCTTTAAAAATTCCAAAGAGAACATATTTTCATTAGAGTGTTTAAAATATAATAGGTCTTTCTGAAGAAGCCATTCAGTTTGACTCACAGTAGAAAGAAAACTTTCTAGATCAGTGGACCTACTTAAGACAGGACTCCTATATTGTTTCTAAAGTCCAAACAGATCTTTGAGAAAGGTTACTAAAAATGGGATTGAATGATAGTGGAGAAAATAAGAGACAGAAAACTTAAGGCCATGAGCAGCTGAGTCCCAGGTGTAGGATGTTATAGCTAGGAGCAGAGTTTTTAACTATGGTAAAGCTTTCCATGCACTAGAGAATAATAACAGCAATGTTTGTAAGCCCCTTATAATGAAGTGAAATTTTAAAGAAAGTCTTTGTGGCTCCTGTTTTACAAGGAAATTTTACAGAAATCCAAGAAATAGAAGTCAAAATAATTCCCCTAAACAGGTTTCAGGTGTATTGAACCCTATTTCAATGTTGCTGACTAGTTTCAGTATAACTTTGAATAATTCATTTCTAGATCTATTTTTTTTTTCAAAAAGCGGACTTGGTAAAGAAGCCAGTCCTATTCCATTGCTGACTCAATTTGTTCCTTCCTCCTTCCCACCTGACAAGTCTGTTTCTAATTGAAATGCATAATAAAGTTTGCCTGCTCAGGAAAAGAAATGGAGAAAAATAGTTTTAGAGTTACTCTTTCTTATTTCAGTTTGGTTGCTTAAAATCAAAATTAAATCCTCTTGAAGTCTGAATAAAGAAAAAAGGATAAGGTCACATTTGTCAAGCAACATATATTACAGACATTTATAGCAAGAAATAGATTACTATTTCTAAAATAAATGCTTTTTATAATAGCACAGTTTGTTTTATGTCCCAGATGGATGGGTGAAAGAGGAATGTATTTTGTAGAGAATTCTAATAAAACCACATTGAGCGTGCTATAATATTAAGAAAACATATACCTCTTTATTATTTATAATGTAAAAATTGAAAAGTTGGAACAAATGTATTAAAACTTATTGCCAAGTGTTACAGGCTTGTGGAGTTTTCAATGCTGTTCACAGTTTAATGGGACTGCTCTTAACACTACACAGCTTTCCTCTGTTAACCAGTTTCTCCATACAGTTTATCATCTTCACTCCCCAAACAGCCTCTTTCTTAACATGCCTGTTCTGTTAATGACACCTTCAACTAGAGGAGTTGGATAAATTCAAAGGATATTTAAGAATTAATAGACATAGAATTTGTTAACTAGATGTGAGGATATTTTTAAAAACATATTGATTATATTACCCCCTTGCCTAAAATCCATGAAAAGTTCATCATTTCTCATAGAATTTTTAAAAGTTCCTTAAAGACATGCATGTTCTATTCCTTTATTCTCCTCCACCTCATCTGTCATCACACTTCCCCAGACTTCTTTCCCTCCAGCAACTCTGGCCTCCTTTTAGCTGCTCTCACTTGCTGTGCTTCCTCTGACCTGACAGCCTTTACACCTGCTGTTCCCTACTTGGAACTCTCTCTTTTCCATCTCATAAATCAGTTAATACTTACACTTCACATCTTGGCTCAAGTTTCTCTTCCTCTGAAAAGGATTCTTCTATCTCCCTGATTAGGTGGAGTGTTTCATTATATGCTGTCCTGGAACCAAGTATCTCTCATTCTAAACTCTTAACAGAGTTGAATTTTCATGGGATTTTTTTTTTTTTGTGATTATTTGTTTAATATCCATCTCATCACCTAGAGCAAAATCTTCAGGAAGACAAGGAGTGTTACCACTGAACCCTCAATGCAGAGAACAGTTGCTGGCACATTGAAAAGCTCTATGATACTAATTTAATAGAATAATGAATTAATAAATTAACAAATAGGAGAGGAAGAAGTCAAAGATATCTCTAAGATTTATGACACAGTTATATGTTTATTGAGGAGGAAACAGAAAAGCATAAGGAAATATAGGAGACACGACTACATTTGGCTTTCGACGTGGTATTTTTGATATGCCTAAGCAGTTGGAATATGAGTCTGAAGATCAGGAGAAAAAGTCTGAGTTAGCAATATGCATTTTCAATCCTTCATTGTAGTTAATGAGATAACCCAAAGTGACGGTATCTAAGGAAGTGGAGAGTTCAAGAACGGCCTGCTGAGAAGTAACTGTGCAATGGAAAGGCAGTATAAACGAGGTCTATGAAGAGATCTGATGGTACAAACAGAGTGATGGAAAGAAAACCAGGTAAGAGTATTTAGAAACCAGTAGAAGAACAAGTTTCAAATAGGAGGAAACTTCACTGATGGACACTGGAGTGCTCCAAGTCTAACCAAACTTATTTGTGAGTTACTTATTTTAAAGAGCATATAGATGGAGATAAACAAGGTTGCATCTATGGTAGTACATATTATTTGAATATAATTAAGACTCTAGAACTTTCCCTCTAGGGAAGAGAAAAAATTCAGATCATCCATTAACCACTGGGCTTCGTTAAGTGAAGGAATAGGAAGTCATATAGATTTGGGAGACAGGTAGGAAATAACAAACATAGACTAGGAGGACCAAAGCTTTCTATATTTTATTTGCATGACTCTATATTTCTTCAGATTCCTCACAGATTCATTGGATGTAATAATACCTATTTTCCAGAGTTATATAGTTTAAATAAAATGTAAGTGAAGATAGTTATTTTATCATTTGGTCTATATTAGATATTTGTATGGAAACTAAATCTACTTTAATACTTTGAAGACTAAAACAGGTAAAAATGCTAGCCTAACTTTTCCCTTACAGTAATATCTCCAAAATTATTTAGTATACTTCTTAAGAGAAAATGCAACAGGAGTACATTCCAAAAAAATTCCATAGCTTTAGCAAACATCTATGTGAAAAAGTCAAAAGAATTCAGAAAATTCATTTTATAAACTCCTTCATCTGCAACAGAATACTATAAACAGAATCCAAGTTCAAATTTAATTGTAGATATTTAATTCCCTATAGACATCTTAAAATAGTGTGAATAATTGTCATCTAGCCCTATTTAAATCTCTCAATATTGTTTGTAAGTAGCACTGCAATATATAAGAAAATAAGACTTAAACTCACGGATGTCTGAAAATTCCACTCAGCTTTATAATCTTTCTACAGTAAAGTGTTTCATCTACTTTATAATCATCCATGACACAATCTGTGCTTGATGAATAAATAATTTTTGAAAAGTTTAAAAAATGGTTCTGCTCCAAAGAAATTCTTTGTCAAATAGCATTTAGAGAGTCACTTCTTGCTTAAGTGGTGTTATGTGTTATCCCAGGACTAATTTGAAGAACTTAATCAAATGGTCATTAGAGACATGGAGTATGAGATATATTATCAGAAAATCTATCCTATCTTCTTCTTGAAACTACTCAATTTCCAACTATAATTCTATATGCTCCCATATTTGACTTTTGCTCTAGTATTTTAGTTGCTACTTGATTGCATACATAACATTATGTGAATTCCTTTCTTAAAAGGTGGTATATACTACTATAATCATTTAAAAACGTATGTTAAACTGATTAAGGTCATGTATAAAGATCTGTCCAAAATTTGAAATTGTTTTCTTCACACTGTGTTTCTATCATAATAAGTGAAATGATTATTTCCCTTCAAAATGAAATGTTAAATTGTCTAGAAAAACATGCAGGAAATATTCAAACTGTCTTAAATTTTCGTTCCCAGATTAGATAAAATATGAGTAATTTCTAAAAACATTTTTCTGTTCTATTATAAAATCCCATATTATACCTATTAATAAAAATATAAATCTGATGGAATATAGTAATTGTAATAGATATTTCATATCAAATAAATCTACAAGTTTTATTTTTAATAATGATCTACCATTTTATTTAAGATACATCTTTAATTGCCATAAATTCTATAGAGGAAAAAAATATGCTGTATATTATCTGATTAATAATGTTAGCTAAAATGGACGATTCAGAATTTTATCCGATTGTCACTGTTTTATTGTTCAGACTAAATAGAACATTCATTTCAGTCTTATCAAGGGATCACATAAAAAATTTATGAAAGTATTTTAAATAGACTTATACAGTTTAATATATTCACTTTATATTTTTATTAATTATATAAAATATATGATAAACCTAGGAAATGTACTAAGAAGAATGTAAAAGTTAAGGAAAGGCAAGAATGGAATTATAAGATATGCATACAATCATTTTGATTTAAAGACATAGGGCTAAAATGATCTAAATTTCAGTGTTTTGAGGAATCCTATATTGATTAAGCTTTTGGGAATTTAATGGGCCTAGATAATGAGGAAATATTCATATTTAAAATCAAACTTTTTTTAAGAGGATGAATATTGTCCAAAGTAATGATGGCTGACCAATTTTTATGTATGACACACTTTTGATCCACACAGACACCAAAAAGAAGAGATAAGTAGATAAATGTAATCTTTGAATCATTTTGCTGAGCTTTGAAAGGAATGCAATTTTAGTGTATGATACAGCTACTGCTAAATAGCTGCATAGCAACAGAATCTGGCTTTGTAATTTCCTGATATTTTCCATACAGATAATAACTAAAAGATCATTAGCAAAAAGTCAGATGTCATTCTCATCTCTAAATGAGACACTAAATAAACAATTTAGGGACCTTCGACATGACAGATAATATCTATATGTGAGTTCTAAACCCAACAAATAGGTTACTCAGGATCCTAGATAGATTTATGTCACCGTCTGACAAATTATTGTTGTAGTGAAAAACATTAAGAGCACATTCTCTCCAAAATAAAGTTTCCATTTAGGCATAATCAGCAGGGCTTAATTAGAAAACATGAATAACTGAATGTGCTACTGCTGTCTCTGAGCAACAAACTTAAGAGTTATGTAGAAGCAAATTCTTGTTAGACAAAAGGGCATGTTGTACTGAATCATTCTCTAGTGTTCCCCCCTCTCTGACAACAACCTTTTCAGTGATAATTCAAATGAATACCCTCTGAGCAAATACTATAAATATAGATCTTCAGTTAAAATAGAAAAAACAAACAAACCAAAGAAACAAAAAGATTTTTGCAATCTCTATATAAGCCAAGTTTCTGAAAATACAATAGAAAGAGAAAGGGGGAGAGGAAAAGGGTATGGATCGAAAATCCCTAGAATTTTGAAGTCTTCATAGAATTCATCTTTCTGGCAACAGTATTAAAAGCCACGCTCAATAAATATTCTCTATTGAAACATAATTTGAATTTATGCGTCTATTTCTCACTTTATATATGTCCCTCCCTAACTGTATGCTAATAGAGCAAATGCTGAACGCTTGCCTACAATCCTGGAGGGCTGTATCAGGTTCAGTATGTTGAGGGGCTCTTTAAAGAGTCACAGAGTTAGGGGCCAGCCCGGTAGCGTAGAAGTTAAGTGCGCGCGCTCTGCTGCCCCAGCCAGGGGTTTTCAGGCCCAGATAGGTGCAGACCAACTCACCGCTTGTCAAGCCATGATGTGGCGGCGTCCCATATAAAATAGAGGAAGATGGGCATGGATGTTAGCCCAGGGCCAGTCTTTCTCAGCAAAACGAGGAGGATTGGCAACAGATGTTAGCTCAGGGCTAATCTTCCTCACGCACACACACACAAAAAGTCACAGAGTTAGTTGAGGTGCTTAAGAATCTATCCACTGGGAAGCAGTGTATAAATGAACTAAAAACATGTTCAGACACAAATATTTAACAAAATCCAAATACCTAGAAACAGTAACAAAAACAAAAAATAAACAAATAAAACAAAAATCACAAGTGTGTAACTACCTGGCTTACCGCACCAGCACTGATTTCCCTGGAGCCATGCCCAGTGCTGCTATTTCCATGTGTTTCTTTCATTTTTATTCTTTTGCCCTATTCTCAGCCATGTGTCATCTTTTTGGATGCCCTCTTCATTCCGGAGGACTAACCGAAGGCGCCTCATCTCTTTCCGTGTTTATTGGTTTGTCTGCTGTAATGAGGAATTCAACCTACTCGCTGAAAGCAGGGGCTACTGTTTCTGTTCTTGCTCTTGCTGACCTTGCAGGACTTTCCTTGCCCTCTCTAGAACCTTCTATTATGTTACTCTCTGCCTCTCTCAATTTACCTCTCTTTCCATATTCTGTACTATGCCTCTGGACTCCTGGACCTCAAGAAAGAGACATCAGAGCACGCTTTAAAAGCCCTAGACTCAGTGAGGTCACGGGGGGCAGTTTTTTCTCAATGCAAACTGACTGAGCCCATCACAGAGACACTAATACATGCTGACTAATTCTTCTAACTTTGCTTTCTTGGCTTTGTCAGCCCTTCTACTTGCTTCTCTCAGCTCTCCCAGAACAGAGCAACACAAAGTTTCCACTTGAAATAACTTTCCAGGGGCTTCTGTTTAGAAGACAGCTCTTCACACAAGCCTCAGAGGTCTACTCTGTTATCTCTGCAGCATAATCTCCAAACTCCAGGATACCAGTGGCGGCATTTCCACAGAGTTACTGCTTAGGAAAGACCTTGAAACGTTTGTTAATTCTCATCCAGGGTATTTCAACCACACACAATAAACTCCTTAGCCAACTCCCATTTACTTGTAACTATCCTGAAACATTTTATGCATAAAATTTAAAAAAGGATCGTCCAAAACCCCTCAATTTGGAGAGGTAGAATATTCGGAGAGGCAGAAGAGTGCAGTAGTTCAGAATGCAGACCATGACTAGACTGCCCAAAATTCCAATCTCAAGGCTGCTACTTCCTACTTGAATGACCTTCATCAAGTCACTTTACCCCTCTGTGCCTCAATTTCCTCATTTGTAAAATGGGACATTTCTTGTAAGGTTGTTAGGAGAAATAAATGTGCTTAATCATACAAAGTGCTTATAAAAATGCCTGCCACAGGGGGCCGGCCTGGCGGTGAAAGCCGTTAAGTGCCCGCACTCTGCTGCGGTGGCCCAGGGTTCTCCGGTTCGGATCCTAGGTGTGCACCGATGCACTGCTTGACATGTTGTGGCAGCATCCTATATAATGTGGAGGAAGATGGGCACGGATGTTAGCCCAGCGCCAGTCTTCCTCAGCAAAATGAGGAGGATTAGCAGATGTTAGCAGAGGGTTGATCTCCTCAAAAAAAAAAAAAAAAAAAAAAAAAAATGCGTGCTACATAATAAGCACTATGTCAAGTGGTAGCTATTAATATTACAACAAGCATTGATGGGAGAGAGTTGGATGTTGACCTTTTATTTTTTACTAATTCACTGAATAATTTTACAAGCATTTTAAGCTCTTTGCAGTGTATTTTACTATTTAAAAAAGAATTGCTAGCTCATAGCCAAGATCTTTTCCAACATTAAACACAGGAATTAGTCAGGAATATCCTTGGGTAACCATACCTTTTAAACTGAAGCAAAGCTGTTCTTAGAACATTTACAATTAAGAGTACTTAGGGCTGCCCTATTCTTGAATTACATACTGTCACAAGACACCCTCTTACTTTTTTTCTGACATTATTACTCCTATATGCATTGTTTACCTTGAATAACTATTTACAATTATTCCTAGGAAGAAGAAAGTGTTAAAATTTGTTGTTTCCTTTTTCGAAAATGAAATCTCATGTGGATGGATGGATCTGAAATTTCTTCTCTTTTCAATTCATTTTGCGTGTGATATTACATAGCCTGAAGTAGAAACAAAAGCTAAAAATAAGAACACATTTCTTATCTTGTAGTAACAACGATATGCTCCCTGTAAATAAAAATAACCTTACCAAGATAGCAGTTTCAGAAAGCACCCCGTGAAAGACAAATTATTTAGAAAAAATACAATCTTAGATTTGAAAAAGAACCAAGATGTCAAATCGTCAAATTTTCCACCTAATGTATCAAACACTTATACAGTATCCTTTTTTTCTAGTAGTTATTGGCCATTGCTCAAAAATAGCTGGGTTTGGGGAGCTCATTACTTAATAAGGCACTCAATTCCATTGCATTTCTGAAACATCCAAATCAACTCAAAACTCATATCCCTGTCGTTTCTCTTCATGAGCCCTGCTTCTACCATCTGGAATAAGAAATAAGTTCATTATCTTAAGACACTTCTTATGATGTGATTCCTAGTTTTTACCTCTCCTAATTGTTCTTCTCTAGTCATATTCTTCTTTGCCAGTGTTCCTCTGAAGATATCAGGCAATTTCAAAATCGTTTCCCGTTTCATTTTAGAAATAAAATATAAATTTCAATTTAATGAAGCACATAGTTAAAACTCAAAAGGCTGAATTATTTTTCTGCTTCCTATCTTGACAATTTTTTTCTGCTTCTTCAGCAGTTTCCTTAGAGAATAGTAGCAACAAAAATATACATTTAGTCCAAATATTAGAATGACCTGTTTTGGTATAGCCTCAAATCTAAAGCATGCCATTAATCTCTACTTTCCATATTACCATCAAGCACTATGTTTCTGGTTCTAAAGTTCAGTCCGCTATTCATCCATTTTTATTTGTGGCTAAAATTAACTTCTCCAGGTTTTCTATTATTGGGCAAATGAATTCTAAAAAGAGCAGTGAAAGTGTTATGCCTTAATTGTAAGATTAGGAAATAGGAAATGAACTTGATTGAACATATTGCTCAAAGTTGGGAGTGCCTATTAAACATGAAATGAGTCTCTTCTGTCCAACTTGTAAGAAATTAAGCATATATCTTCTCAAGGTTAATAAGAAGAAAAACTTCCCTCAACAACTCACCTCTGAATGGATAGGTGCCTATCTACCACCTTTATCCATTCTTAGTGGAATCCCACCTGTAGATTGTATGACTATAGGGATAGATGTTTAAGAGAGAGTGTCACAAAGGATGTCCCATTCAGGATTTCTGGTGATTGCTTTATATCTGGGACAGCATAATAATGGAGCTTCTCATCTATATGTGAAGGTTAGAGGTAGAAGATGAAGGATGATTATGCATAAGAGAAAAAGGAAAAAATAAACATATTCCTTTTTGGAATTTGAAATAACTCATGGTCTAGCCAAGTTGATTTTTACAAAAACTACATGAAAACACCAAAAATCAGTGGATGTGAAATTGCTGAACTGCTGTTAACAATGGTACTGCTGGGGGTTGGGGGGAGGACATGTTCTATTTGAATAAAGTAAATGTAGGTGAATCATAAATTATGGGAAGAGAAATAGGCATTCTAATAATTTTGCATTTTGAAGTACATGTTTTATGCATTTATTAAAATGCCCTATAAATTAAGTAATATATTAAAGAAAGAGAGAAAAAGCAAACATTTTATTCAAACCAATCGTGTTTCATTTCCCAGTTTTATTATATACCATGGAAAAGTGATTTAAAATTCATAACTAAATCCTGTCTTGCATCACAAAACAATCTTCTATTCCACTTTAAAATTCATTTTTAAAGGGAAGAAGATGTACTTTACTGAGAGAGATTTTATATCTTGCATTAATAATAAAACTATGCTTTTTATATAACATTTTGGCCAGAAATCTTGAGTTTTATCCTGTGTACTTACATTTATCTGTTGCAATCTAACAATAGTTCTGCAACAATGTAGGCAATGCCAGTAAAAAAGATTTTCAGTTAAACCAAACAAAGCCCTATTGAGGGTTGTGACATCATGTGCTGTAATTTCCAAGTGACATGGGCAAGCTCTAGTATTACTAACTCAAAGATAGTCAGGTACTGTACTTAAGGAAACTATCACATGCAACTTGAAAACAATACCAAGATTTAGTCTAGGACTTTCATGAGACCTGGGAAAGAATCTGATTCTAGCTTATATCTGGGGACCTGGAGAGAGAAATGATTTAGTTGCATATTTTGGAATTAGAGTCCAAAGCATAATTGACTTAAAAAAAATGGATTTTTTAAACTTATAATGTATCTGATATTGAATTGATAATTCTTTACCAGTCATTGTCTACTTAGTATACCATTCAGACCGACTGAATATGATGAAACGAAATTTGTTACTTTCAGGAGAAGAGCAATATGGCTTTTGCTATTCTTATTCCGTGAAGAACTGCTTTTCAAGAGGATCATTCACAGTTGCCCCCATGGTCTGTCAATTCAGTCCCAGGACCTATCTCAGGGATAACCCACATTCTCTGAGCATTGTGGGAATGTGCAGTTTGCAATTTTTATACTTACCTATGCATTAGGTGACTAGAATTTTGTATAAGCTATTATTTAACTTCTTTAGATACAGACTGACTAATGCCTAACAAACACACTGTGGTAAGAATACCACTAATTACCCACACTGGGGAATTTAAAGAAGGTAATTCAACAAAGGGAAATTAAATTTACTAATATTAATTAAAGTATTGTTTATAATTGCAAACCATTGTAAATATCCTAAATGTTCAATGACAGAGAAATAAAGATTTTTGACCATCTATTTAGATAACTACTTTTAGCCATAAAATTATAATAATGAAAATAATTTGGTGATAATTATGAAGATATTTATGAAATATGTGAACTGATAAAAGCATAATATTATTTCAGTGCTATAATCAATATGCATGTGAAATTGGTTAGAAGGACAAAGGACTTAGTCTTGAGAGGATTTTTGTTTTTGTAAATAGATTTTTTTCTTTAAAAATGGTCTGTACTAATGTTATTGTTACATATACATACGTATGTATATGATTTTACACTGCATAAAATAAAGTCAGTCCAATCATCTGATTTGTGATAAGACAGAAATAGCAGAATCCAGCTCTATCAGAAAACTGCCCATGTTTTCTGAGTATGTCTACTTAAAGTGATATGTTTGACCCTACTCTCTTCTATGTAAATGCTGCACAATATAGACTAGGAAATGAGATCTATGGTCATATATAGAGGGGAAAAAGTTTAAAACTATATAAACAATAACATCCTATTAAAAACTGAGCCAGAAGTGCCGAAGTAAATAATATTGATACTCTTTTTGAGCCTGTAGGTGCCTTTATATATGCTGTATATTTAGTATGTCACTTAGTTGCCATAATTATGTTACATGATTGCTATTATTATCAACTGTATTTTATAGATGAGGAAATCAATTCCTAAAGAAATTAAATCACTTACCTGAAATCACAAAGCAAGTAAATGGCCTAATCAAATTTAAAGCCGGCTTTGTTTAGCACAAGAGCCTTTGACTTGAATCCTCTTACTGTATTGCCTCAACACGAAAATGATCCAGTTTCTTAATTACGCCACAGAAAACCTGGATACGGTGGGAAATGGAGAGCCATAGTGGTTACGGTGTAAGTTTTGTTGTCAGGTTCAAGTTGCTCTTTGTGAGTACAGGCAAAGTTTTTCACTTCCACCAGTTTCAGATTCTCCTTGGTAAAATGAAAATAATAGGAATATATTTTTTTCCAAAGGGTTGTTGTAAGGTTAAAAGATATAAAACTTGTCATTTCCTCCATTCATTCAGTCAATAGTCATTAAACAGTTACTTTGTACCAAGCTTTCAGTGAGGGGCCTAGAGATAGAAAGATGAGTCAGTGTAGGAAGAGAGAAAAACATTAATTTAAATACTTATGTAAATCAATAAGATTACCTAATGTGTTAAGTACACTGAAAGAAAAATAAAAAGGTGAGGGGGCACTGGCTCCGTGGCGTAGTGGTTAAGTTCAAGTGCTCTGCTTCTGCAGCTGAGGCTGGCAGGTTTGGGTCCCAGGCACGGACCTCTGCACTGCTTATCAAGCCATGCTGTGGCAGCATCCCACATAAAATAGAGGAAGATGGGAACAGAAGTTAGCTCAGGGCCAATCTTCCTCAACAAAATGAGGAGTATTGGCAACAGATTTTAGCTCAGGGCTAATCTTCCTCACCAAAAAAAAAAAAAAGGGGGGGGTCGTAAATATTTCAGAAGGTAGATAAGTCCTCCCTGAGGAAGTGCAGCATCATCAGGTATCTGAATGCTAAGTAGAGAATTAATAAACAGAAAGCGTGAGGGAGTCTTTCTGGCAGTGGGCAGCCTGTGTAAAAATCCCGAAGCAGGGAGAAGTGTGTTTGAGGAACAAAATAAGGCAAATAAGTGACATTTTGCCCCTGAAGCAAGGGAGCTGCATAAAATTATACTGGAGAAAAAGGCAAGGGCTAGATAAGGAATCCTTTATACCTTTGAAAATATGTCGATCTTTGGAGTAATGATAAGCCATTTAAGGATTTTGAGGAGAGGATAGACCTAATCAGATTTGTATAGAATCAAGGAACTGTGGGAGAGGTTTGGAGTCGATGGATATAGGGAGATAAATTAGCAAATGCAGAGGGAAGAGTAAGACTCAGGTCATTTGGACTAAGGCTAAACTCTGAGGTTTCCAATATTTAAAAGTTGGGTGGAAGAAAATGAGCCAAACAAGCCCCTTGACAAAGAGCAGCCAGAGAGCTGAAGGAAAATCAAGGCTGGGCAGTATAGCGGAGCCAAGGGCATCTTTCAAGGAAGGAGTGGTTAATACTGTCAAGTGCAGTTTAAATGTCAAGTAAGATTAGAAATAAAAAATACCATTGGATTTAGGGACATGGAACTCATTATAACGGAAAATGATTTCTTTGTTTTTGTTGTTCCCGGGGATTTAGATTTTGGTTCTGTTGAAAGATAAACTGAGGCAGGTTAAAATTTTTAAGAGTTTATTTGAGTGAACATTGATTTCCATTGGGCAGCACCAAACCATAAGTGGTTACGAGCACTCCACTGACAGGAGCTAGTGCCAAAATGTCCATAGAGAAGAAGCAAGGCAAGGAAATTGTTTGATTGGCTGTACCTTAAGGGATTGTATGATTTGGGAAAGACTAGTTGGCTGTTTGTGACTGGTTGTTCTCTTACCAGTGAGGCTTTTACAGGAGCTGACTCGGGTTTAGTTTTCAGTTTGCTTACTAGGCTACCAAGCCACCTGTCTAATAGCCTCCTTGTTTGATTACTCTAAAGGTTCAGCTTCTGGTCAGATCTGTTTGTTTATTTGTTTCACACTTACATTTTCTTTGTTAAATAACAACTGAGTATCACCATTAAACTTTGGAGTCATCTACAAGGGCATCCATTTTTTAGAATGTTTAAGCCTTACTAGAAATAATGAAAATAGAGGCATTTGGTAGCAACAAAAACAAATCAATTTCAACTGAGAGTCTGGATTTTTCCCTGTGTTTTTCCAGTTAGACAGACTGTTCTAAGTTCTAAGGTTACTATTTTCAAGGATGACTGGATGCTTACTATTTATAAAGATGACTCCAAAACTTTCAGTATGTGAAATGAGAAGAACCAGGCTTAACCCGGAATTTTAGGCCAAGAACAGTAAACTGAGAGAAAGTTGATTTGTCTCATTTATTGTCTAAATCAGCTCCCAGATTATTTTATAACTCATGAATATGAAATGCAGTCCTATGACCAAATGGAAAAAGTTCAATTCAAACTGATATCCGTATCTTCTTTCCTGGGAATTCCAATCCCTAAAAGGTTTTATAACCTTGAGTCTATTATTTAATTCCAAGAAATATTGTTTTTTGAAAAGAAATCTCATACCTCTTATCTATAGAGAATAAAACTTACTTCTTTACTCTGAGTTACTAATTAATCAAATTAGTAACTCTTTATGAATCTTTACATATTACTTCTTTTTTGTTTGTACAATTTCTTAACAAAACCAGCGGTTTTTTCCCCACATTTTAATTCTCTAAAGAAAATTACCCTCTGAATCATAAGTGAATTCAAATTTTCTTTGGAAAGATATCTTGATATCTGAACTGTATTTCTAACCTTTTGAATACATTCTCATAACCAGTAATCTTCCTACGGGCAAGTAGCAGTTATTAGGATTTATGAGCAAATAAAGATATGCTGAACTGTGTGGTAATGAGTTGCCGATTTCAAACCAGTTTGACCTTGTAAACTCTATATAATGTCATGTGCTAAGGAATAAACTGCTAAAGTAGACAGAGAACAAGAAGAAAAGAGAACATGAACTTAATCAGTCAGACATTTTAGTGCCTTGAGGAACAAAGCTGTCTCATTCTTCATGAACTGAATGATATTTATAAAAGTGTTGCTCTTTCTTGCTTCTCCTTTGGTCTTATGATATTTCTCCTCATGAGCTTGCAGAAACTGGTGCTTTTGTTGTTGTTGTTATTGTTCCAAAGTAGTTGCTGTCACACATTATGCAACAGATATTAACTCAAACTAACACATTCTTACAGGTTAGTTTCTAGTTGAAGGATACTTGTGAAGAACTGAGTAGAGCTCTTGCAAAGTTTAATTTATAAAACACTGAAAACTAAGAGTGAGGGCATATCAAAATCTGCCCTCGTGTGAAAGTATACTAATATTTATGCCTATACATTATAGGCGTAGAAGCTGTATAAGTAGAAATGGGACATCAACATAATTTTAACTTAACTATCCAGTATTGATAAGTAGTAAAATTTTGAGTGCCATATTTAAAAAAAGTTTCATATTTGTACTAAAGGATAGCAACATAGTACAATGTATTTCACTTTGTAGTGGAAAAAAGATAATAGAAGAGCAATACCTGCTGCCTCAGTGGTTAAAAAGGTTATTTGGGATAATTTTTTTCACTTTTTTCATTCTCATCTTTCCTTTTCCCACATTCTCTAATTCTGAATTTCTTAATTTATAGTTTATTTTGGGGAGGTGGAGCCTGTTGTTTCATTTACTAATTTTTTCAACCATGTTTACTGAGTGGGTACTTTTTGTGAGGTCCTCTGCCAGGCTCTGGGGATGCCACAGTGCATAAAAACAAACATTACCTATAGCTTCACGGCACTTAACAGTCAGATGGATAAGAAAGAACCCGTCAAATCACCTCTGAAATAGCCCCCAAATTGCCCTTTGGCACTTGTTGTAGAGGAAAGGTACATATGGGAATTTAATGTGACCAAAGAAGTCAGGGAATGCTGACTCAACTCCACTAAGAAATCTACTCTACTAAGAGGAAAGTGGAGAGTATACCTAGCAGATGGAGCAGATACTGCAAAAGAGTAGAGTGGGCATAAGAAGTCTAAATAATTCTACTATGGCTGGAGCAGAGAAAAAATGAGGGCAAAGCCAGAGAGGTCATTAAACATAGACCACGTAGTCTCTCAGGCTAGGTCAAGAATATTGCTTTCATCCTAAGAGTAATCATAAGGCATTGAAATATGTTGAGCAGCTGAGAGAGTTTTGAGAGGCTACTGCGACTGCATAGTGGAGAGTGGATTGGAAGAGGACAACATAGGTATGGATAGGCCAGTGGAAGTTAGTTTCACATGTTATCCAGGTGAAATGTAATGGTAACTTGAATCAAGGTGATGGAGAGCTCTTCAAGGGATATAATAGAAAGTGGTGATGGATTAGATATGAAAGTTTTCAATAAACATCAGAGGTTCCACAGTTACACAATCGTTTTTTTGACTTCATTATTCAGTGAGATAAATAAATCTGTAGCTTTGTAAGGCTAGGAGGGGGTACCTTAATTGGATTTTGTATATATCGAGCTCGTTTAGCATCAGACAAAGATAACTGTTCTCAAGAACAGGGGTCAGAAAATTACAGCCAAATCCAGACCACTGCCTGTTTTCGTAAATATAATTTATTGGATCACAGTCAAACGCATTCATTTATGCATCATCTGTGGCTGCTTTTGCACAATGTTAAAGTTGTGTAGTTGCAACAGAGATTATATGGCCCACAAAGAGGGTAACGTCTACTAGCTGGTCCTTTACAGAAAAAGTTTGCTGACCTCTGCTCTAGAAGATGGAGATGGTTTTAATTTTTATTTTCCTTGTTATCCATCCCTTTGATGTTCATGGCCAAGAAGATAATCTCTCTTCCTAATCAGTCACATTTATTGATTTATTTACTCACTTAAAAGTTAATTCATAAATTTCCACTACTTGTAGGCATGTGTTGTATTTGGGATAGTGCTCCTAGTTAAAGGCAACTCATATTTGTAAACAATTGCATCCAGTCAGTGTGAAAGAGCTATAGGATGGGGTCGATCCCGTCCCAAAGCATTTTTGCTCAAGGAATATTCCCCCAAAGCAAAAGAAAAAAATAAACACTCAAAGATTTCAATTTTTTTGATAGCTTTTAATATTTTAGAAAATGACTAAAGCATAACTTAAGTTTATTTTTTTGCTTTAGTATCTTTTGTGTTTCTATGGTACCTCTTTCTCTACTCTATAACACAAATTGAGGCATAAAATGTGCCCATGGTTACGCAGTGACAGCGCCAGGATTCTAACCCACATTATGTGTTTAAGAAACTGTTGTCTTGAACACAATCAATTTAATGTACTAGGATGATCACAGTAGTAGGATTCTAAATAAATGTTTAACAGTGCGTGTAGCCTTGTGACCTGTTGCCTCACTCAGTTCAAACAATAAAAATTAGAAAAAGTATTTAGAAACGTAGTGCATAGAATAGAGCAATAGGTATCTCTTCTCCTAGAAACAAAGATTTTTTTTTTTTTTTTTTTTTTTTTTTGTGAGGAGATCAGCCCTGTGCTAACATCCTCCAATCCTCCTCTTTTTTTGCTGAGGAAGACGGCCCTGGGCTAACATCCGTGCCCATCTTCCTCCACTTTATATGGGACGCCGCCACAGCATGGCTTGCCAAGCAGTGCGTCGGTGCGCGCCCGGGATCCGAACCAGCAAACCCCGGGCCGCCGCAGCAGAGCGCGCGCACTTAACCGCTTGCGCCACCGGGCCGGCCCCAACAAAGATTTTTTTGAAAGCATAAACCATTAAAACTGTTTTTGAATCCTCCATTACAAAGATTGCTTTTCTAAAGTAAGATCTCCAAATGATTATGGAACAGAAAATTTTGCAGAGTCATTTATTGGTGACACTTATTCCAGTATGTCTTCTTAAACAGCCAAAGGGGTGAACTAAATTACCTTTCGTGTAGTACCCTTCAACAAACTTTTATGATCGCCATGCTGCTTCCCTGGGTGCAAAAATGTATCAAGCACAGAGGAAAGAGATGTGGGAATAATATTGTTTGGGATATTTTCAGCATCACCCTATTGTATAAAGAGAACATCTAATGGAATATGATTACATAGAGAAACAACCACTTATTTCTGGTAACACTGGAAGGAAATATACCAAAATACTAATTTGATTTTCTTTGGTGAGATTGCTGGTACACTTTTTGTTCTTGTGTAATTTCTTGGTTTTCCAAATGTACATCAGTGAGAATGCATTGCCTTTTCAATAAAAATACACTTTATATAGAAAGGGTAAAGTATTATAGATTTTTTCAAAGATTTGTGCACATTAAATTTAATCTCCATTGTATGTCCGTGATATTGTTAGAAAATAAAATGATCAATTTATAAATTATGAAGAAAATACACTTTCCAAGCTAGTAGCTAGAGGCAAAAATCAAATGTTAACAGAACCCAAATCTTGTGATTTTCAAGCCATGGATCTAATGATATTGACTCTCATTTATAATATAGCATAGTGTTGTATACTTATTTAATTGTAAACAAGTAATTTTTTTTTGGTGAGGAAGATTAGCCCTGAGCTAACATCTGTTGCCAATCCTCCTCTCTTTGCTGAGGAAAACTGGACCTGGGCTAACATCCATGCCCATCTTCCTCAACTTTATCTGTGGGACACCTGCCACAGCACGACTTGATAAGTGATGGGTATGTCCGTGCCCAGGATCCGAACCTGTGAACCCCAGGCTGCCAAAGTGGAGCAGGCAAACTTAACCACTAGGCCACTGGGCCAGTCCCAGCAAATAATTTTTAAATATGCTTGTGATCCTGTTGGTGACAAATGGCACTGTGAAGCATATTAATGAACGTGAAAATGTGTTCATGAAAATGCAGTGTCTTTCCTCGTTTGTGTCTTAAGCGGGGTATTGACTGATCTTAGAAAGGAGTGCTCTCACAAAGAGGTTTGCAATAAACTGGATCTCTTTAATTTCTGTCTTGCTATTCCCAAATGTTGTCTTAGCTTCTTCATCTTTAAAAATGGGGTTAAAATCTTTTACAGTACTAAGTATTAATTTGTATTTTTAACAGTAATAGCTAACTTTTGCTGAGTGTTTCCTGTGAGAGAGGCACCTTGCGCCCATTAAAATTATCTAATTAAAGCGGGTCCTATTAGAATCCTCATTTACGGATGAGAACATTGAGGATCAGAGTGGTTCAATAATTAGGTCAAGGTCTTAATAAATAGTAGGAGCGTAGCTAGGAATCACACCCAGATGGTCTAGTATTTTGAGTTCAAGTTTGTAACAACTATGGATACATCTTCCTGTTCTCAAAGAAACTTGGTTTGACTTTTTCATTTCAACTGATCTGCTAATACTAATACTTTGGTTTCACTAACGTCACCAGATATTTAACTCCAGTTTCTTTCCTATCAAAAATTTTCTTTAGGCTTTCATATGCAAAGAGATTCATAAATTTAGCCAATCTCCTGCTTTTAGTTAAAAGTATTTCTCCTTGACTTAGATACAAAGAAATCTCACAAATGGTTTTGTAGCGAACCTCTGTTATTTGTCTGCTGATAATTCGATTTGAAACAAAGCAAAAAAGAAGGAAAGTTTTTCTGTTCTTATTTTTTTGACTTCTTAATCCTCACAAAATGCATCCTGCTAGGAAGCTGCAGGGTATTTTAAACCAGGTCATTTTAACTAAACATAAATACAGCACAAATTGGATGTCCCCTCAGGCCTTTGAACTTACTTGAAGCTAAGACTGTACGCAGGCCTTCAGTTTTATCTATGCATGTTCTTGGAGTAGAGCCAAATTCTCAGCAGAAACACACATTTGCAGGAATAGGACCAGCTGCAGAAGGTTTTGAAACTATGAGCACTAGCACTTTATAAAAGCTAAAAAGTACAGATGATTTCTGAACTTGAATTACTTGACTTCTCCAAGGGCACATGTAGAAACCCCTATGTTTATGCCTGACTATTCATTGCTGTGGGGTATGATGGAAAAAATATTAGCTTTGGAGCTTGACTGATTTTGCCATCCTGGTCTGCCATTTAGTTGAGGGAAATCATCGAAGTTTTATCCTTAGTTTTATCATACATTAATGGGGTTTTTGTGTGTTCCTAGAATAGAACAGAATATCAGCAAATAGTTTTATCATTATGTTGAAGCTGACCACTTCGCATTACCAGTATTTCAGAAGTATGTCCTTCTGGGGGCCAGCCCCGTGGCTAGCAGTTAAGTGCGTGTGCTCCACTGCTGGCCACCTGGGTTTGGATCCTGGGCACGGACGGATGCACCACTTGTCAGGTCATGCTGTGGCAGCGTCCCATATAAAATAGAGGAAGATTGGCACAGATGTTAGCCCAGGGCCAGTCTTCCTCAGCAAAAAAGAAAAAAAACAAGAAGATTGGCATGAATGTTAGCTCAGGGCTGATCTTCCTCACAAAACAAAACAAAAAAAAAACAGAAGTGTGTCCTTCTGGATATTCATTAGTTTAATAAAGTATAAAAAAATCTTTCTCCTTCTATAGTTTTCTTTTCTTTTCCAGTGGGAAACAGCCTTCCACTGTAGCTGTCTTTCTAATGACTGTATCATTTCCCACCATCATTGTATGGAAGGCTCATCTTTTATAGCAAATAAAGCAGTATGATTTAGAGAGCATTCATGAAATAAACTTTCAAACTTATTTAAGCTGAAGTGACATGGTCTCAAGTCCCAAATTCCTAAAAAAGACTGGAAAGGTTTTGGAGTTAAATGGGGGAGAAAAATATTCCCCAAGTCTCATTAAAAGAAATGTATATAAACAGTTAAATTCAGAAAGACAAAACAGATTTGTTCTCTTAAGTATGAAAGTGGAAAGAGGCATTTTGCCAGGTAGTGTCTTCTGAATTCAGGCACATTTATTGATTTTTTTTTCAAGATTAGCTTACCTTACTGAATTCTACAACCATATCCTGTTATCAATATGTGGCCCAGGTTTAATGGCATTGTGGATGGACTCCTTTTCCTTGGGAAAGGACGACTAGGCTGAAGGGGATTGTCATCGCCCCGAGTCCAGGAATAGAGAGAGTACCACGTCCTGCTTCAGCAGTCTCAACACCACTCTCAAGCCCAGCTTTTTATAATTATACTAAAAAATGACAAGTATCAACTTTGGAAGTCTACAAAAGGAAAGAATTTGAAGTAAACTATAGAAAGCCGGTCTATTTCTTTTTATGGGTTCTTGGGGCTAAGTGAGGTGCTGAGAAATGCAGCCCTAAGTATACTGGAGACCTTTGAAATTAGTCCAACAATTTACAGTCACTTAAAAGCTTGAGCTATCTGAACGAATATTGATTAAAAACTTTGGCTTCCAGCTGTGCTGAGTGTTCTGGGGGTTAACAGAACTTTCTAGCGTATACAAAAGACATTCACAGTTCAAACTCTGGGACACAGAAAAGAAGACCTTCAAAGTCTGATGAATTATATGCCAACCCAAGGCCCTTGTAGCAGCAGACTAGCTCACACTTAGAGGGATAAATCAAAGCATTAATCGCTCTTGTCAGTAAAGCAGGTGTTTTGACTGCCTTTATGGTTCATTTTCATGCAAAAGGGTTGTGGGATACAGAAATCACAAGGGATTGCAAGTAAATGGCACTGACAGGATTGATACCATCAGGTGAGGGGACCTGAATCAGCCTGTCCTTTCATATTATGAAATATACTTAACAGCAGTTCCTCCTTGAGCTCTAGCCCTACAATAGCCTACTTGTGAACTCAGGATTTTTCTTCCCCTTTTTTTCTTGTCCTTTCTCTCGTTCTTTTTTTCTTTTTTGTTTCTTTTTTTTTTTTTTTTTTGGTATGCCAAAGGCATTTCTTTTCTTCTCATGATAAACTATTTCAGCAACCATAGCGGGTTTAGAATGTTAAAGAACTTTGGAGCACATGACTTGACAAAAGGATTTTTGTTTTTAAAAGATTTTAAGACATGATATACAAACTGTGTAATCAGGTTCTGAGATGGAAGGAGAGGATGAGGAAGAGAGGCAAATCCTCCATCCCACTCCCATTTTGAAATTCAATGGTATCAGAAATATCATTAAAACGATCCAGGAATGTAAACAACTCCTAAGATATTAGCTTATTAGAAATTTTATAGTATAAAGTGTGGCTAAATTTGGAAAAATAAGTAAAAACTTGAAAAATCTCAAATAAGTTTATGGTCAATCTGACATCTTATAGAAAGGGCAATTTTGATTTCTTTTTTTTTTGTGTGAGGAAGATCAGCCTTGAGCTAACATCCATGCTAATCCTCCTCTTTTTTGCTGAGGAAGACCGGCTCTGAGCTAACATCTATTGCCAATCCTCCTCGTTTTTTTTCCCCAAAGCCCCAGTAGATAGTTGTATGTCATAGTTGCACATCCTTCTAGTTGCTGTATGTGGGATGCGGCCTCAGCATGGTCGGAGAAGTGGTGCGTCGGTGCGTACCCGGGATCCAAACCTGGGCCGCCAGTAGCGGAGTGCACGCACTTAACCGCTAAGCCACGGGGCCGGCCTGGAATTTTGGTTTCTTATTTTGGAATTTGACTAGATTTAGTAAGTGAACAGTCATTGATGGAGTTACATATAAGTTGACAAACATAACTAAAATTACAGCTGTAAATTCTCTAGTAGATTTCATGATTTTTCTTCTGTCTAGTAACGTATTTTTGGATAAATTCCGAAATTGCACGTCAACTAGTGTATAAGCAATTATTGAGTACTTACTATGTTCTGGAAATTATTCTAAGCACTTCATATGTACAGTATTCATAACTGTATGTGGCAAATAATATTATTATCCCCACAAGGAAACATAGGCATAGAGAGGATAAGTAATTTGTTCAAGACCATATAGCTGCCAGGCTGAATTCAAACACAGACTGACATCAGAGCCCTTATGCTCACCCACAACACTCTTCTGCCCCTAGAGAGTAACTTCTTAGATTCCTTGTTCTCAATGTTAATATTAATATTTTGAATTGTTACACTAAATATATAGGTCTTTGCAATACAAATTTCTTTTTTGAAAGAAAGTAGCTAAGTAGTGAATATTTTAAGCCAAAAATGTTTCCCACCTGACTTTATATAGAACCTCTAGTCCATAATATAAAATAAAATCTTGCTGAAGAATTCATACTATCTTTCCTCATAACAATTTTAAGAAAAATCTAAACATTTCCTCATTTTCCTCAGTGTTCTAAAACCTATGATTCAGGAACAGGGAATGGCCTTGAATGACAAAGAAGCTAAAAGGTGGTTTGGAGAAAACATTACCTCAACTAGCAATTTGATATAAATCTTGTTTATCTCTGTATTATGAGACTGGCAAGAACTATCAGGGTAATATTTATATGGAAACTTCTAGAACCATACATTTTGAAAGGAATGAAATTGGTCACATCATCTGGCAAGTACATTAGTGCCATGCAGAAAATCTGCATGAGGAATCTGCTCAAATCTAGGAATTTGCTTGCTGAATACACATCCCCAGAAAAAGAGTAAAGTTGCTTACAATAATACAAATGTTTTGTGACATCAGGTTAAGAGTATTCTATATATCCATCACCACAGAAGGGGCATGGAGTTCTTAAGTTAGCATGGTATCTTTTGGTGTTAGTGTTTCCCCAGATTCACCTTTTATTACAATCTAAGGTTGATTAGCCGCCTTCGATTAACACATTACTTTTAGAGTTGTAAATACAGCTTGTACAATCATATAGCAATCACATCTTACTGGCCTGGATATATTTTTGTCTCCTTTGGAAAGAATTCTTAACACAAACATTCATGGATAGATCTCAAAGGCCCTGCTGTAATCACATATTTATTGAAATTGAATCAATTTTCATATTAAGTTGTGTTTATGAACTTGTGCATTTTTCTGAGAACATAATCTATAAATTGTGTCATATTTGCAGAGAACATATGTTTCAAAAAAAGTAAGAAAATCTAAGGCAGTAATTCTGTAAAACAGTTCTTATCCATTCATTCTGTGTTGCTAATACATTATAACACCCATGAGGGCAATCTCACAGGGGTCCATAAAGAAGAGACTACAGTTATTGTTAATAGTGATTTTTTTCCTACTGATGAATAAAAGGAGACAGAGATATGCTCTCTTTTTTTTACTGTGATAACATATACATAACATTTTACTATTTTAACCATTTTAAGTGTACAATTCAGTGGCATTAAGTATATTCACTTTGTTCTGCAACCGTTACCACTATCCATCTCCAAAACTTTTTCATCATCCCAAGGTTATGTTTTTTCAAAAAACACTTTGATAGTGTTCCCAATTTTAAGTATGGAAAGAATGAACTCTATTATTTTGGTTAAGGCTATGATTTCCTAACTGATTTTAGTGTCCATGCTCCTTCCGAATAAAGTTTATTCTTGCGTATGAAGTACTTCTGAGATTGTGGTATAAGATGGCCTGATGTGAAACTTACTTCAATTAAAAATTAACTCGAGCTCAGTTTAAAATAATCTAACACCAAAAATGGATATGTCCTTAATAATGTTCTTAATTCAGAAATAGGACTATGGTTTTAAGAGAAATTAATCTTTTGATTAAAACACAGAAATGAGTATATTAATTTGGAGGGTCTAAGAGATTAACATAAAATTTCAATTAGTATTGTTGAAAAAGAAGTTAGCCTACTTCTTTACTTTGTAAAGTTTTACATTGTTTTAATATCCAATCTAATCGAATTACAGAATGGATCCTTATTTAAAAGAAAAAGGTCTTTTTTTCACTAAGGAAAATAATTACAGAAAACGTAAAATATGAATAAAAGGGGAAAGAATGGAAAAAAAACACAAGCCTATCCACACCATCTAAAAGTGTGCTTACTTTTAGGTGACGTAGTTACAATTAAAAAATATTATGTTCTTTATAAAAACTGTATCTTAACTTTTCTGGTAACCTCATATTTTAAGCCAAAAATTAAAATTCATATTTAAAAATTTATATTAAATTATTTTGAAGTACACTACGGACACAGCTACATGAATTTTTTAAATTATTTATTTACAAAATATTTATTGGTGTATATAATGTGTCCTTGTACTGTAATTATTGCAGAAAACATTTCCACTCTCTTTATTGTTTATATAGCACAAAAAATACGGCTATAAAGAGCAGATCAAGCATTAGTTTACAATCTATGATAGTAATTTGAAAGCAACTCTGAGGACTTTATGGAAGCATATTTATTTCTAAATATGATTTAGAATGCTTTCACAGGATTGCACGCACACTTTCCACAATTAAGGTTAGTCAGGAGGCAGATTTGGAAATTTGCTCGTCTGGAGCCTGTTCCAGAGAGTAGCTTTTAAGCCATGAGGTAGATAAGGGAACTACTATAATGCCTCAGTAATCCTTTTTACAGATAGGCTTTCTGCAGACATGTTGACTTCCTAACTTTATTTTTATGTAAAGGCAAATTGGTCAGGGCTGTAGGAAACAGACTTCCTAACTCTGCAAATAACCTCTATAAATAATGCATCTAGGTAAATTCGACTACAAGTTGTGTGACTGTAGAAGAGACACACATTGATTTTTATTCTACATTTGAACATTCAGAGAGTAATATACATGTATTAAGAATATTAATATAAATGAAGATGAGTTAAAAAAATCTAATCCATAACATCCATTCAACTGAGCTTCTGAAACACACTTTCTAGCAACATTAATAGCCAATTTCCAGCTAAAGATGTTACATATTCTTAAGAGAACAATTTATTTGATGAAGGAAAGAATGATCAAAAACAATTTAGAAATATATTTATAACTGTTTGACTTTCTTATGGGAAAATAAAAATCTTTTAATAAGAGCACCATTTCTCTAGGGGTATTAAAAAGTCTTAAGTAGATCACTTTCACAGCACCCTGCAATGCTCACTGCTGTATGCCCACCTCACTGCCTGTTATTGTTGACTTACCGAACCAAGAGCAGTTTAGAGGCTGCGTTGTGGGCCAAACAAATACCCCAAATTCTAGTTTTTAAATTGGGTCCAGTGATAGCCACACATGGCAGTTTAATCAAAAACATTTAGCAGATACAGCTACTAGTCTGTGAAATTGAATGTTAGCTGTTGCCTGCCATCAGTTTTACCTAGGGCAAGAAAACAGAGAACAAAAAGTAATATACCCTGTGTACTGAAAGGAGGAGCCACCAGATCTGCTACTATAGTATTCATTTCCTAGGGTAGCTGTAACAAATCACCACAAACTTGGTGGCTTAAATCAACGAATATTTACTCCCGTATAGTTTTGGAAACTGGCAGTCCAGAATCAAGGTGCTGGCAAAGCTGTGCTCTCTCCGAAGACTCCAGGGGAGAACACTTCCTTGCATCTTCCAACTTCTGGTGATGCCAGTCATTCGTTAGCTTCTAGCTGCAGAGCTCCAATCTCTGCCTCTGTCTTCACATGGCCTTCTCTTCTCTGTGTCTTCTTTTCTTCAGTTTCTTATAAGGACACTTGTCATTGGATTTAGGGCCCACCCACATAATCCAAGATGATCTCTTGTCAAAATCCTTAACTTAATTACATCTGCAAAGACTCTTCCATAAGCTCACATTCACAAGTTCCAGTGGTTAGGACGTGGCCGTGTCTTTTGGGGGACCACAACTTAACCAATGCAACTACTATCACTATTTATCCTGCCATATTGTGCAATATATGAGTTTAATGGTCATGTTGCATTTTCTAATAGCATTCTACCTGCCTTCTCCAATATGGTCATGCACACCCAACTAAATTGTTCAATGATAACAATAATAACTATGATAGTTAATATATATTGAATTTCACTATGTGCAAGACACTCATTTACTCCTCACAGCAACTCCATAAACTAGGTATCTTTATGCCAGTTTTACAGATTATGAAACAAAGACACAGAAATATAAAGTGATTTGTCCCATTAACACAAGTGAAGGAGCTGTGGTTTGAATCCAAGCAAGCTGATTTCAGAAATCTTTTTCTTAAATTAACATCTATATTTTGTAGCCTTTCAGGTAATATAACTTGAAGATGATCAGAAAATAAAATCTCATCCTTTTTTAAGAAAATTTCTGTACTTATATTTCCAAAATCCCTAAAAAATTTGAGACTATGATACTTTTATTGAACTTTACCTTGAGAATTAGCCACTGATGGGGTTCAGGGCAGGCCATCCCAAGATGTGCCACTCTGGTATGTGGATTATTTTGAGCTGAAGACAATAAAGGCTCAGAAGACTCTGAAAGACACTTTGACTTTGCCCACACTAACTGCCTGAAAGAATTTAAGATAAGAGGCCTGTCCCTAGGACAGGCCATCACCATAGATAACTCTGAGTATCAATAGACTGGGAGGGTCCTTGCTAAGCTCATTCTTTTCAAAGTTCTATTTACTAGACATTTACATTTGTAAGGGAAATATCCATTTGTAAAATTATCTCCCTTTCTGTACTGGGAAGAAGGGAGGATGACCTCATCTCTAGAAACTTATCAATGCTGAAGACAACGCCTTAAATCTGCATAATAACCTTACTCTTGTTTACTGTGCTTTTCTGGTAATCTCCCGTAACTGACTCCCCCCACCCCCAACATCCTCCTTTGTCTTTAGCTGAAGATAGTATTTAAGATGAGAACCTCTGCCATTTTGTCCAGTTACCCAATCTTTCCTGGGTTTCTCCCATGTATACATGTTATAAAGCTTTGTTTGATTTTCTCCTGTAATTCTGTCTCATGCCATTTTAATTTGTATCCCAGCTAGAAAGGACCCAGAGTGGTTAGTCTTCCTCCCCTTCACCACTGTATTTCAACTATGGATAATATGGAAGTACACTAGAATCCAGAGCTGGAAAGGACACTTGTCATTGGATTTAGGGCCCACCCAAATAATTTTTATCACAGATGGAGAAAGAAAATTCTACAAAAGCAGAGCCCTAAGTTAATAAAATTTACAAAGTAAATTAGGAATTCTAGAGAAAGAAGTCAATCTCCTGCCTGACTTACAAGCCAGTGTTCTTTTTCTTTATTTTTGCTTCAGAAAAATTAAATTAAAAAAAATACCTTTACTTTTTGTAGTTAGAGGGAACATGGTAGATTTTTTTTGCCCCAAAGATGGCTTCACCAATATGTATCTCATTCTGTACCCTTAAATGTAGAATGTGACATTAACATGTCCCATCAAGAGGTGGGGTCTATGTTACCTCCCATGAGACTGAATGGAACTTGTAACTATCTCAACTAATGTGGCAGAAGTGATACTGTGTGATTTTTGAGGCTAAGTCTTAAAGGCTTAAGACTTTAAGCCTTTACTTAAAGTCTTCTTACTAGCAGTCTTCTATCTTTCTCTGTTTCTCTCTCTCTGTCTTTCTCTATCTCTCTTTCTTGAGATATTTGCCCTTAGGATGCAGATACTATATTTTGAGGAAGCCCCAGCCATGTGTAGAGGCCACTAGTGGTTGTTCAGGTTGACAGGCCCTGTCAGGTCCTCAGCTGACAACCCACATGTACTCTCAGACATCAACTGTCAAACATATTATCTAAAGAAACTTTAGATAATATCAGCCCCAAGTCTTAGAGTTTTCTCACTGAAGCCCCAGACAGACAAGATGTTCCTATTGTAGTCTATCTAAATTCCTGAGTCACAGAACCATAAGTAGTAATAAAAGATCATTGTTGTTTGAAGCTACTAAGTTTTAGGGTAATTTATTACACAGCATAACGTAATTAACATAGAGGAGTATATCATCATGCCCTTTATTTTATATTACATATTAGTTTGTTTTTTAACTCATTAGTTTACTTTTTTGACTAACCAGGTTTCCATTATGAATAGTATTTTATGCATTCAAGAAATATTTATTTAGCATCTTTTATGTACCAGTCTCTTACGATATGGTGATAAAGGAGATAATCAAAATCCCTGTTGTTACAGAGCTTACATTCTAATTTGGTAGAAATACGGTTCCTCCTTTGACCCTACAGCAGTATATACCTAAATCAAGAGACATAGCACAGATTGCCAAAGTAGAATGTTCTAGTCATGGTTTATATCCTAAATCAAGTTCCCCAGAAGCAAACCCCAAGAGCTATATTTTTATGCAAGTAATTTATTAAGGGAATGGTCCCAGGAAAATGCACAAAGGGAGAGAAAGAAGCAGGAAAGGGAGGCAGGGGAAGCCAAGCAATGGTGCAGGTTTCAGGCCAAGTCTCAGCCTCAACTTGATCCGGCAGGGTAGCTCCATGGGTACATGGCACCTGAGAATTTATCTCCTTTAGAAGCAACAGAGCTGGGCATTTGCACTCTTGCATCAATCAGTCATTTTAAAAGGGTGTAAATTGCCAGGCACTTCTGGATCTTTCTGAATTTGAGCAATGTAATTCCAGCAATGAAAGAGAAGTTTGGGGAAGAAATCAGCACAATGAAGCCAGGGGAAAGATACATAGAAATGATAAATCTGATCTTAAGAGATGTGGGATGAACATGGAACTGTCTCCTTAATTTATTGAGTATAAATAATTTGGAGGACAGAAAAAATAAAATATTCAAAGCATTAAAATTTTAGAAAGAAAAGAAAGAATGTAAATACTTCTTAGAAACGGAACCTTCTTCACTTGAACCTCAGATGAGCCCCATCCCTGTTTGGTACTTTGATTGCAGCTTTGTGGGAAAAGCTGAAGCAGAGGTTCACACAGAACTTGGAATAAGAAGCATATCTTTGAACAACTAAAAATAGTACTATTCATCAGAAACTAATAAAACTTCATGATAAAACATTCCTACCTATAAGGTAACCCTTAAGTGGCTTTTACAGGATTCAGTCCATTGTGTTCTGTCCAATTGCACACCTCAGCTCCTTCCTTGTTGTCACCTAGAGGCCTCCCTCACTTCCTCATGACTTGGGCTTCTCTATACTGCAGCTTACTTCATCAAAGCCAGCAAGAGCCAACAGAAAGTGTCTGCTAGCAAGATGGAAGGTACAGTCTTAGGTAACATAATCATAGAAATAATATTCCATGAGCTTTATCGTATTCTATTGGTTGGCAACAAATCACAGATCCCACCCACACTCAAGGACAGGAGAGCATACAAAAGCGTGAACAACAGAAAACAAGGATAATTAGGAGCCACCTTGACATCTGTCCACCACAATAGTTTATGTGGTGACATAATGAAAAAATAGATAACTTCATTCCATGAATAAAGCAGTTCTTTGTTCTAAGGATTTTAAAATCTAGTGATGAAAATATGACAATAAGCAGTAATTATTGCAACATCTTAGTAATAATATCTTATGTATTGACACATTCTCCTTTCATTTATGAGGTATGCATAAGAGATATAATTTCTGAGACATTGAACAGCACAAGTATATCACCTTACTTATCCAAAATGGCTATTAAGCAGAAAGGCTGATTGACCAGCAAATAGGCACATGAGACCTGAAACAGTATTATTGGGGAAAATAAAGAGACAGGAGCAGCATTCACATAGTTTTCCTGTTGCCCGTCACCCTCTAAGGCTGCACATAATGAAATGGTGGAGAAGAGTTCAGACTCTGGAAGAGGGATCCAGCCCGCTGGGCTGGCGGCTTACACAACTTCATATTAGAGGAAGCCCAAACACTTCCACCAGCTTGATTAAGAGTCATGTCCAAGTCTGGAGCTTGCAGCTGTGTGAAGTGCTGTACCCGTGCCTTCCAACCCTGATCCATCGCCTCAGTACTCTATTAGCATGGCTTGTCTTAGCACTTAAGTCTACAGCTAGTTTCAATGGAACAGATATTAGTTTCCAAATATTCTGCAAGAGATCAATTCCCTTTTGGACAAGTTAATCCCTAACTCTCAGTCAACACCCCAGATTCCAAAGGATGTCTTCTATTTCCCATCCCATCAGCAACATTTATTATTTCAAACCGTGTTAGCTATTTGCTAGCATTGCAATGCTGTAGTGTTCTCACTGATATGCATAAGGCTGAGTTCAATTTAAAAGCAGGTTATTTAGCTCATGTTTAGAAGGCTCCATATGATCTATATAATTCTATGGGAGAATATTTTCATTTTAGAAGTTTCTATCATTCATCTATAAAATTGTTAATCACCTAAATATCATACTTTTCCTTTACATTCTATCCCTTTTATCAGACTCCACAATTTCTTCTAGAAGAAATGTTCTAATTTAACTTGAAAAATATATATCTTTAATTTTTTATGCCATTTTATTTCATAACTCTAGACAATACTTTTTAACACATTCTGTTGAGTGAAGTTACCTTATAGGTAAGAGAGTTTTATTATGAAGTTTTATTAGTTTCTGATGGATAGTACTGTTTTTAGTTTGTCCAAGAGATATGCTTCTTGTTCCAAGTTCTGTCTGAAGCCAGTAATACTGGAGCAAAGTTCCAATATATTTCTTTTTTTGTCTTTTCTAAAGGTTAATGGTCTAGTTTCGGAAATAACCATTTAGGAAATGTTAACTTTATGCTAATTCAAGTTATTCTCCAAAAATAGGCCCTGAAATAACCTCTTGCCATTTTTATTCTATACCTGGAAGAAAATAAAAAAGCTAAGATTCTCATGGTGGATCTTGGAAATGGAAAGAAAATGCATTAAACATATATGATTACACCAGCTAAAAGAAAGTTTATTTTTTGCTAGAGCCACTTTGGCATATATCTTGACTCCTTCTTTTAAGTGGAGGAAGTTAAAAATAACCATTAGTGCACAGAGTCAACATTTTTGCCTTGGTATTTATGCCAGAAGAAAATAAACCCACTTAGAAAACAAAGAAATGCTCAGATAGGTAATGTGGAGCCTATGGTTTGAGTGATGAAGTATAGCAACTTAGAATAGCAAAACTGAGATACTTGATGACCCAGGGCTGGTTTGGAGTATAAATTTGAGACTTGCGTTATTTGAGAATTCATTGAAAAGAGATAAACGGATAGTGATCTTTTCACAAAGTTTCAGGAATCCAGAACATCAAGACAAAATATTGCCTGAGGGGAAAAGGTGAAATTTTCTAGATGCCTTAGCATTAAAATATAAGAGCAAGAAGGCAAAGGTTTTAACAATAATTGCTAACTACTCTTTTTTTCTACAGTTAGACAATTTGTATTCAGATATTTCCTGTCCCATTCTAAAGGTCAAATTTGTTAAGCTCTACTCATTTTCTTTGAGCAAAAAATAGGACTATACATAATATTTTTTTATTATTTCATTCAAAATATTGCTGCTTACATAAAGTGTGGTGTTCTCAGAAAGCAAGTAGCCTTGCGAGCAGCCTTCTTTAAGTCAGTGCTTTTCAAACTGTTCTAGTCCATGTCTCATTTTGAAAAACAAAAAACAAAACTTAAAAGTAAAACCTAGACTTCTCTTATAATGCTTTTAAATTTCTGCTTATAATAAATATTGTGACTACAAACAAATAAAAGGAAATAAATGGTGAAATGTGTCTTTTATAACTATACATTCCCTTTCTGTTAAATCAAAAATCTGTTATATTCCCCCAACTCTTCTTATCTATCCCAACCTGGTGCCACAGGATGAGAATCACTGTGAGAATACTACTTGCTTAGGTTTCTCATTTTAGGTATACAAATCTAAACTATGATGATAATTTGTGTTTTCCTTGGTATTTCCTCAATACCAAGATGGATTCTATGGAACGGACAGACAGTCAAAGAGCTCCTGGAGCAAATCTCTGAGGTGCACCAACTCTCCATTAGTGAGTAGAAAAGAAGAAGTGAAGAAAAGGTACTTATGGAAAAGCAGCACCCAGAGAATCCACAAAAGAGTCCTTAGAATGTTGTGATTAGAGGGCTGCAGTGGTTTTAAAATAAGTCCACAAATTCTTTGATGCTCCTTCCTTCAAGAGGTAGAACCTAATTCCCTTCCTCTTAAATGTGGCTGGACTTAGTGATTTGCTTCTAATGACTAGAATAAAGCTGAAATGATGTGGTGTGATTTTGGGAGACTCAGTCATAAAAGGTACTGTGGCTTCCTCATCACTCACTCTTTCTTGGGTCACTCACTCTGAGGGCAGCCAGCTGCCATGTTATGAGGAGAGGTCCAGAGGGTAAGGAATGGTGGCTTCCATCCAACAGCCATGCGAGTATCTCCATCCAATAACCATGCAAGTAAGCCGTCTTAGAAGCAAATCATCCAGCCCCACCCAATTAAGCCTTCAGATGACTGTAGCCCCTGCCAATATCCTGACTGCAACCTCAGGAGAGATCCTGAGCCAGAACCACCATCTGTGCCACTCTGAATTCCCAACCCACAGAAACTGTGAGATAATAAATGTTTGTTGCCATAAGTCACTCAGTTTGGGAATAAGTTGTTACACACAATATATAATTAATACCAGAGCCAAGAGAATAATAAGATTTAAAGAGAGATGGTATAGTTGACAATGTCAAATGTACTATAAGGTCGTGTAAAATAAGGACCAAAAAGCATCCATTGGCTTTATCATCTTGGAAGCTATTCATAGCCTTTGTCAGAGCAGTTTGATGGAAAAGTGGGAACAGAAGATAGGAAACCATCAAGAGGTATAACGATAGAAAATGTGGCTAGTACGTATGAAAAACATATTTAAGAACTTTTGTGATGGAGTGTTAAGGGGGAAAAGGGGTGGTAATTGAAGTAGTGTTTGTGTTCCAGAGAGAGTTATTTAAGATGAAATGGACATGAGAATATATTAATAATCTAGGATTTGACATGTAGAGAGGATAAATAAAGTCTAAAAACACCAGGGGAAAAAAATAGGGTAATATCCCTGGAGAAGGAAGGGTAACAGAGCTCTTCATATTTATTCATTCATAATAAAAAAGGGAGTATAAATTATGGTTGCATTTGGAGATAGATTTGCATGCAAAAGGTTAAAGTATGTCTGATTGATTATATCACCTCTGTGAAGTTGAACTACATGTTAAAGAAAATGGAGAGTAGGAATCTTAAGATAGTGGCATGAAGACAGAGTTTCTCCCCTTTTTGCTTAATGTAATGAGAAGGAATAATGTCATCAAGATGGTAGAGTAGGAGACCCTAGCCTCCATTCCCCCACAAAAAACAAAAAGTAGACAGCTATCCACGAATGAAAATAGCTCTGGAGAGCTCAGGAGTCAGTTCAAGAAGCTTCAGCAACTCAGTGGAGCAAAAAACCCAAGAACTACACAAAATGGGTAGGAAGAACAGTTTCAATTTTCTTGCGTTATCCCATCTCCCAGGCTGGCACTGCTCAGAGCCAAGAGGGAACTCCCCGGCACAAGACAGTTCGCCTAACTAGGAAAAGGAAAGCGGGGCGAGCAACTAGCTTCCCCAGCATTTCAGGGCTCTGCACAAAGGACCCCACTCACTTTCACCCCACCCAGAGACTGGCAGAGCTGAGCTGGTCTGGAGATGGCTAGGAACAAGGAAGGAGGGCAGAGACTATTGGTATCAGCCATGTAGCAGCATCACAAGAGTTTCCAGTGGCCTGCTCTGCAGGGGACCCCAGCAGCCTTCCCCTGCCGAGGACCTCAGCAGCCTTCCCCTGCCGAGGACCTCAACAGACCTTGCTGAAGCCGCAGACCCCCCACCCCCACCCAGTTTTCATCACTGAGTACCACAACATAGACCATAGCAGACAGCTCCACAGAGGACCCCAGCTGCTTTTGCCATCATGAGGAAACCAATGGCTAGCACTGCCACCCCAGAACCCCTCCAGATTTCACCACTAAGGTTTTTGCCCCACAGATTTTTGCGTTTGCAGATGCCATCTCCCTGAGTCCCTACCTGCTCCACCTCCTGCCATCGCGCAGGAGCCTGGAATCAGCACGAGCTGCTAGCCTCAACGTCTGTGAGTATGCATGCAAGATGCCAGCCTAGGCCCCTACAGGGGTCAGCTGTCATGTGTGTGCCCATAGCTAGCACCTGCAGTTGCACGAGTGCATGCCAACAGCTTCGGCCCCCACAGCTGCTGTGGGCCCAGATCCGGCACGAACTCCTGTCACTGGCCTGTACCACCATAGCTGGCATCAGCACCAGCACCAGCACCAGCAGCTAGCCCCTGGCGCAAGCTAGCACTTGCACGCTGCTGGCTCTGACTCCCATCACTGCCCCCCAACACCGTGCATGTGCCTGTGGCTAGCTCTTGTAGTTACATAAGTTCACACTGACAGTTAGGGTTCCTACAGCCAACCCTCACTTGGCTCTGGCCCCTGCTGCTGGCCCCATCCCTTGCCACTGCGCTGTGCCTCTACCCCCACAGCCAAGTATGTGCACACCATCAGCTCCAGCCACCACCACCACCTGCTCTGGCCCCTAACCCTGGACCTGAGACACCACTGAGTACCTCAACAGCCAAGTTCATGAAGTTCAGATGTCCCCCAAACAAATTCAATGCAAAGAGATTTCCCCCAAGACATATTATAATAAAGGTGTCAAAAATCAAACACAAAGAGAGAATCTTGAAACCAGCAAGAGAAAAGGAGCTAGTCACTTACAAGGGAACCCCCATAAGACTATCAGTGGATTTCTCAGTCATACCTTGCTGGTCAGGAGAGACTGGGATGATATATTCAAACTGCTGAAAGAAAAAAACTGCCAACCATGAATACTTTATCTGGCGAAGTTGTCCTTCAGAAATGAAGAGATAAAGACTTTACCAGAGAAACAAAAGCTAAGGGGATCCATCTCTGCTAGGCCTGTCTTACAAGAAATGCTGACAGGAGTTCTTCAAGCAGAAATGAAAAGAAGCTAATTAGTAACATGAAAACATATGAGTGAAAGCATATGGTAAATGTAAGTCAAATTCAGAATGCTCCAATACTGTAATATGGTGGTGTGTTAATCACTCAACTCTAGCATAAAGATTAAAGGACAAAGTATTAAAAATAACTATATCTACAATAATTTTTAATGGATACACAATATAAAAGATGTAAATTGTGATATCAAAAGCATAAAATATGGGGGAGAGTAAAAAGGTAGAGTTTTTGTGTGCAATTAAAGTTATCAGCTTAAAATAGCCTGTAGTTCTATAAGATGTTTTATGTAAGTGATAACCACATGCACAAAAATCTAGAGTAGATACACAAAAGATAAAGGGAAGGAAATCAAAGCATATCACTATGGAAAATCACCAAATCACAAAGAAAGACAGCAAGAGGGGAAAAAAGGTACAAAAGAACTATAAAACAGCCAGAAAACAGTAAAGAAGATGGCATTGGTAAGTCCTTACCTATCAATAATGACTGTAATTGGGGATCTAACGTACAACACGGTGATTATAGCTAGTAATACTGTAGAATATACCTGAATATTGCTAAGAGAGTAGAACTTAAATGTTCTCGCCACAAAAAAGAAATGGTAATTATATGACGGGCTGGAGGTGTTAATTAATGTTATGGTGGTAATCATTTTGCAATATATAAATGTATCAAATCAACACATTGTACACCTTAAACTTGCACAATGTTATATGTTAATTATATCTCAATAAAACTTGAGAAAAAAGTAGTAAAAAAACAAAAATAAAGGTCATGTTTTGATAAAACAGGGATATTTATAACCTCAAACCATAAATTACAAAGAAAGAAGGACCACTTTTGCCAAAGTCAGAAAGGCAAATAGGAACACACTAAGATTCTATAGTTGATTGAATAGTGGCCTTCAGAACAATATGCCCACTCAAAACTTGTGAATGTGGAGAAAGAGTCTTTGCAGATGCAATTAAGTTAAGGATCTCAAGACAAGATTATCCTGGATTAGGGTGGGCTCTAAATCCAATGGCAGGTGTCCTTTTAAAAGAAGGAGAGAAGACAAGGGGTAGAAGGTCATGTGAAGACCCATGTGACGATGAAGGCTAAGATTGGAGTTATGCTGCCACAAACCCAAGAATGCCAGAGTCCTTGAAGAGGCAAGGAAGGGTTCTCCTCAAGAACTTTTAGACAAAGCACGGCCCTGCTGACATCTCGATTTCAGACTTCCGGCCTACATTATGGTTGAGACAATATATTTCTGTTGTTTTAAGCCACCCCATTTGTGGTAATTTATTACGGCAGCCGTAGGAAACTAATGCAGATCCCCTTCGTTTTAGAATTCAGAAAAAGAACCAGAGCACGTTCTCCAAATAACGGCCCACTCTGTGAATAATTCACCAATCAAACGACAGTTTAGAAACCTGGTTGAACAGTGAGACCTTAAAGGAACTGCTTTGGAATAAAGCCTCAGGATTCAGAGAAGATAGTCCTGAAAGAGGAGTCACAAACACAAGCCGCATCTGCGACGAAACATTCTCAAGCTTAGTGAAGTGACCACCTTAATAAAAACTGAAACACAAAATATGGTTCAAAAAGCTCGGGGACTTATGATGAGAATTCAGAAGGAAATGAAATACGAACAGGCAAAGCACAGGAACAAAGCCTAGAAAAACACAAACATAAATCCACACACATACAAAACCATCAAGGAGATGAAGCCTCATTGGATTGAGCAACTAATGAGTTAGACGTTGCTGGAAACACAGCCACTGACATGGAAGATAGGATTGGGAAAAAAAGGGTAAATGAATGATAAAATGAAGACAGAGTTTAAAAAAAAATAGAGAACAATGAACAATAGGAAAGATAGGCAAATTTGTAAAATTGGTGTCTCAAAAGAAAATGAATTGATGACTAGAAAAGAAAACAGTAAAACTCTTCTAAAATAAAATAAAACGAAACTTTCTAAAATAATATAAACTTTGTAAAAATAAAAGATATGAATCAAAAGATTAAGAAAAGACATCTATCATAAGAAAAACTGATGCAGAACAATCAATGTATGAATACTGAAATATAGCCTGTTGATTTTGCCACACTTTGAATAAATAGCGAAAAAAATGCCTTTTAGGAATCTAAGCAAAAAAAGTCAACTTATCTATAAGGGGAGCAAAATTATTTTGGGCTCCCAATTCCTCATCGCATCATTTAACAGTGAAAGCAGGAGAACAGGGTATACAAAGTCTTCACAGTAGGAGTGGACAATCTAAATATTCTACATCAATTTATTTAAGTATCAAGGCAACTATGGCAAAAGAACTGCCAATGGACGTTAAACTAATTTACCCGGAACAACTAAGATAAAAACAGATGTGGAGAATATGATTACATAAAGAAAACATTATATGCCCCGAAATTGTAGAAATGACATAAAATTATAGTAGGAGGAAAACAATGGGAACTATGGTGAGTGGGCTGATTGCCTCATTTTTTATAAACACAAATTAAATGAAACAATTTAATGGTATAAATAAAGTTACAGATGTGTATTTTATAAATTGTATAAAGTAAAACAACAGAATAAGGAAAAAGGGAATAAAAGAGAGGAAAAAGGAAGCAGAAACATTGAAGTATGACATTGCTCATAGCAAGAAGTTCATAGACATTGTGTAAAGAGAGAAGATTAAATTTTTTATATAAAGTTAAAATTATAAGTGTATAAAAACCAGAAAAAAATGAAACTAATTAATATAAGAAATCACAAAAAGAAACAATAAATAGAGTAAACTAAACATAGAATTTGAAGTGCCAAGGCAAAAACATGTCAAGCCACTAAATGTAAATGGACTACACTTATTTATTCAAAAAATAAAATTCTCAGGTTGGACTATAAAGTGCAATATGCTGTAATAAGCAAACATTCTTAACAAAAAGATATTTATATTGGCTAGAAATTAATAAATGGGTGCAGGCAATTACCTATACATCAAAAAAAAAAAAAAAAAACAGCTGCAACATTGATGAAGCAAAATCTACAGAAAAAACATGAAGAAGCAGAAACACATAGTAGCAGTAAATTTTAAGTCACTTCTCAATAATATGAACACTATTATATATTCTTCACTAATATATGTATGTGCGTGTGTGTGTATTTCCAAAAGATGCAAGAATACATATTCTTTTCAAATAATATTCACAAATTGACCATATATTGGGCCTTAAAGAACAGCATAATAAATTTCAAATAGTAAAAATAATATGACCTCAATTCAATAAAGTAGAAATTAGTTACAAGAAAAGGGAATGACCTTTCTACCAGAATTTTTCTCCTACACATCTCTAATATAAATTGGAAATCAAACTAAAATTGGAAATGATTTAGAAAATTAAGTCAATTAAAATAAACATTTCTAAATCTGTGAAAATCACAGCTAAAATAGTGCACAGAGGAAATATAATATATCATATCAAAAGCAGCATGCATCCAATATTAAATGTTTGAAAAAAGACAAAACAAATGTAAAGAAAGAAGGGAGTAATAAAGATAAAAGCAAAGATTAATTAACAAACAGTTAAATGTTAGAAACAATAAATAAAGCCTATTGATTTCTCGTGAATAAAATTGGTAACATGAATACAGAGGACAGTTATCTAACCTTATCAATGACAATAAAGAAATAACCACCAACACTGTAGAAATTGGTAGAATTCTAAACAAGGAATCTTTTCAAATCTTTGCATATTAGTTTGAGAACATGGATGTAATGAAGGTTTTTCTTGGAAAATATAAACTACCAAAACTGACCCCAGAAAATGGATCTGGAAAACTATACACATGATTTACCATTCAAGAGAGAAAGTTGTCTAATAGCTATTGCCCAGATGGTTTTGCAAGGGAATTCTTCCAAAACTTCAAGTAATAGATAACTGCAATTAAACTTCAATTGTTCAGAGCATGGGGAAAAAAAAATAGGCAAATTTCCACCTCTTTTACAATATATGCATCACATCAATACCAAAATCCCATTAAAGATACACACGAAAGAATACCACAGAACACTCAAATATATTAAAATAAAAACATTTTAAAAATAACTAGCAAAATTCAGCTATTTATTTAATAAATAGTAAAGCAAGTACAGTTTATTCCTGGAATGTTAGCATGGTTAAATGTTAAGATGGGGCTGGCCTCGTGGCATAGCGGTTAAGCTGGCGGCTCTGGGGTTTGGATCCCGGGCGCACACCGATGCACCGCTTGTCAGACCATGCTGTGGTAGCGTCCCACATAAAGTCGAGGAAGATCTGCACGGATGTTAGCTCAGGGCCAGTCTTCCCCAACAAAAAGAGGAGGATTGGCATGGATGTTAGCTCAGGGCTGACCTTCCTCACATACGCACACAAAAAAATTAAGATAGCTATAAATGTAAATCAATAGATTTAGCAAGTCAAAATAGACAGTCATATAAATCTCACTGTAAAAAAATTATTTTAATAAAATCCAATATCTATTCTTGATTTTAAAAACTGTGATAATATAAGATAGTCCCTATATGACTATATTTATACATATATGCAAAAGTAGTGTATATATGCTAACTGAGAAAATATTAGAAATATTCTCTTTAAAATCAATAATAAAGCAACAAATAACAATATTTTGATTATAAATTTTTGGGGAGGCATTAGCCAATGATATTGGAGAATAATTTGGGGAATGAATTTAGAAACAAAAATTGGAAAGCAGAATTTTAAATTATCATTACTTGAGAATAACATATTTTTTCCCTTGGAAAATCTAGAAGGATCAATTGAAAGACTATTATAAATAATAAGACAAAGCAGTTACAGGGCTGGCCACAATGTTGATACTGAATAGAAAGGCAATTTATGTACTGTTAAGCACTGTAAGATCGATATTTTTATCCTATTATTATTATTTTTTATCCTATTATTATTAGTTTTATTTTTTAATCTGAAACTAACCAATTGCTCAACATCATGTAATTCATTTTTTATATTTTTAGTCAAAAGATTTTTTAAATGAAAAACATAGTTGAGAGCTCTATAAAAAACATATTATACAAATGGAAGGAGAACATTTAACAGCAACAGCTTTTTGGACTTGAACTGGGACCAAATAAAACAAAGAAAGTATGAAGAGTAAGGGAGAGATGGGATTCAATCAAATTTTCTTCTCATAGAAGGGGGTGATATTCAGAAGATGATATCCGAAAGAGTGGTTATCATTTTGAAGGTACGTTAGTAGAAAAAAGAAAACTGAAAAACACTCAGAATAAAAATTTCTTTAAGAAAATTTGTTCTATCATGGAATAAAATGCATTATTCTGAGTCGCATTCTAACCACCATCAAAACTGTGAGCAATTAGTAAGTACTTTTGAATTTGGGTATTTTCACTGAAACTCAGAAAGTTAAATATCACTGGAGATTTTTCATGCTACGTGAGAAGAAATCATCTCTTCACATTAAAATGAATTATGGGATGGAGTTGAGAGATTCTATGGAAGGCCAGATATTCTATAAATCGTTCACACTGTGTGTTCCTTCATCCAGCTCATTAGTTTAATGCATAGCATGTCTTTGCTTTTATCAGGTTGGATGCATTGTAGTAAAAATGAGGGATATGGAGGAGGAGATTATGCCTTTTTTTTTTTTTAACTACTTGTTTATTTGCTTGTTTTTGTAAAAGAGCTAATGCTGTGAATCACAAACCTCAACAATGACTCCCCATAGGAGAGGAAGCTTTCTGCAAAACCTTTCCAGTGGTGAATGGCATTTCTGTAAATTTCATGTGCAGCCTCTAATACCCTAGGGGCTGCATAGATGCCTAATACATTGTGTAAGCTCTAAACTGACAGGCCACCATCAAACCTATGAGCAATTAGTGAGTACTTTTGAATTTGGATATCGTCATTTTGACAGCTTTTCTGGCTGTTTCATTATTATAATTTTGGAGCAACAATCTTGTTGCTGCCCAAAATCTTCGTGTGATAGTTCTGGGTAAGTCTCAGATTTCTCTTATATTAGAACTAACATGAAGTACTCCAAAAGTACTTTCAGAAAAGTTGGTAAGAATTTTGTCTGTTACATACATTATATTTTTACATATATATGTATGTATGTATATACACATACATACACAGTATACCTACTTTCTCACAATATTTGCTACACTGGTAATGCACACAGATTTCTCCCCTGTGTGACAATTTGGGTTTCTGCAAAATAAAACAAAACCATAAGATTTTTTCTAAATATTGAAAGACTTCTTAAATGAAGTTTGGTCTTCAACGTTCATGACTGTTTCCTCAGCACTGCTCCCCTTGTTGCAGCTGATGGTATAGAGATTAAGATGATTAGATCTAATTAGATGCTCTCTTACCTAAGAAACCTAAAGTTGTAACAGGAAGACAAGTGGCTAGGTCACAGAACTGAGTCACTGCCAATGCAACACTGTATAGAATAGCCTGCTGAGGACTTTCTCTGAGCTGACTTGTTGAAGTAGAGAAGAGTTGATTTGATTCAGTGAGAAGTCTCCATAGTCTTCTCTATTTTTCCTTCTCAGCCATATTTTTTAATTGTGATTTTTTTCTATTTTATTGAGATGCAATTTACAAACAAAAAAATGTACAGATGTAAAACATACATTTCGATGAGTTTTGACAAATGCAACGTACCATCTCCAATCCAGATAATGAACATTTTCTTTACCGTAAAGAGTTCCCTTACTCTGTTTTGCAAGCAATTTCCACCCCCTCCACTCTCTATCCCCACAACCAGGGAAGCACTTTTCTGATATCTATCAGAATTTGGGAAAAAGTAGTCATATTTATTTTGAGTAATAGGTCAATTCTGATATAACTATATCCACCAACCCTTCCCCATCATGCTCCCTATCCTCCCCCCAACCCCAGCCATTAAGGATTACTGTATAGGATTTAGATGTTATTCTTTCTATCTTATATTTTTTACTCATTCATAGATTGAGTACCTTTGACAGGTCAAAAACTGTACTAGTCTCTGGAGACACAAAATAAATCAAAAATAAAAATATAGGCTCCGTCTGTCAAGGTACTGAGATTCTAGTTTGGGAATTAGAGGAGTAAACTGAAAATTGCTGTAGAAATTATAGAAATGACTTGTAGCGACATTTTGAGAATGCAGGAACTCCTAAAGATGGCGTGGTAGAGACTGGTATGTCTCACCTGCTGCTCACCAAAATACAGCAGGCAGCATTTCATAGCCTCCCTGTGAGCCATATGACTGTTTCCAGTCAATGAGTTAGAGTAGAAGTGACATATGACACTTTCAGGCTTGGTCTCTGATGACCTCCTAATTGTACTACTCCAAGACCATTTCCTTTGTGTCTGGCTGGGGAAGAGATTCCTCCCAAAGTAACTTTGAAAATGATGGATCAACAATGGTAGTGTCTCCATGAGACTGGTCTTCAAATGACCCTCACTTAAGACTGGCTGTTACGTGAGAAGAAAGAAACCTGCTACAAATGAGAAGTTATTCATTTTGAGCTTATTTTTAGTGACTGTTAGCTTTCCCCACTAACTCTGCTATCAACCATACTTTCTCTTTTTTATATAAAATTATTTTTGCCTTTCAATCCATCTGGGAAAATCTTAGATGGTGAAGAAATTTATTATTTAACTTTCCATATCTGCACCTGAACTGACAACCTCTTCTGTAGAAAAATGACACAACAAAACAGAATGTTCCTGTTATAAATTCTCCTGCATTTTCCTCTTCTAATTTACAGGTTTCATTATTTGTTTCAGTTGAGGTAAATAGTGTTATTAGTATTATTAACATTGTAGTTCAAGCGTGGAGATCAAATTATTCACTTGTTATGCGACTTATTTGAAGTCGTGCTGCCAGAAAGGGGTGGCTCTGGAACATCATCTTTGAGATTTTGACTGCAGCACCTAATCGAGAAAAAATTTCCAAAGAAAAAGGCATAATATTCCAAAGCATCTAAATGGTCCTTAAAAAAGTGACAGAGAAATAGACTTATACACTCATATCTGGTCTCAATTTTTCTTGTTTTCTAATTCCTGCTGCTGGTAGAAAACATCAAATTTTGTTTTATTTAATGCTATCTTAGTTCCTTGAGGCTTAAAACTTCAGCAAATTTGGGTAATATGTTATCAGAACAAACATCTGATATGAAGTGTCTGCCTGCACTGGTATTGTGTGTGGCCTGTTCTGTCATGACCGTTATGGTCTGGTACTTTCTCCCTGCTGGCTTTACTCTTCATCTCTCTCTCTTTTTTTTTTTAAGACTTAATTATTTTAGAACAGTTTTAGGTTGACAGCAAAATTGAGAGGAAGATACAGAATTTGCCCATGTACTCCCTGAACCCACACATGCAAAACCTCCCCCATTAACAACATCCCTCACCAGAATGGTACATCTGTTACAATTAATGAACCTACATTGATACATCATAATCACCCAAAGTCCATACTTTACATTAGGGTTCACTCTTGGTGTTGTACTTTCTAGGGGTTTGGACAAATGTATAATGACATATATCCATCATTAGGGTATTATACAGAGTATTTTCACTGTCCTAAAAATTCTCTGCACTCCACCTATTCATCACCCTCCCCAACCCTTGGCTGCAACCAATCGTTTTATTGTCTCCATGGTATTGCCTTTTCCAGTAGGTTATACTATTGTAGTCATACAGTATGTAGCTTTTTCACATTGGCTTCTTTCACTTAGTAATATACATTTCAATTTCCTCCATGTCTTCCCATGGCTCAATAGCTCATTTCTTTTAAGCACTAAATAACATGCCATTGTTTGGATGTACCACAGCTTATTTTTCATTCACATACTGAAAGGCATCTTAGTTGCTTCCAAGTCTTGGCAACTGAATAAACGTACTATGAACATCTGCATGCAGGTTTTTGTGAGGATATAAGTTTTCAACTCCTTTGGGAATACCAAGGAGCTCAATTGCTGGATCGAATGCTAAGAGTATGTTTAGTTTTGTAAGAAACTGCCAAACTGTCTTCCAAAGTGGCTGTACCATTTTGCATTCTCATCAGCAATGAATGAGCGTTCTCGTTGCTCCATATCCTTGTCAGCATTTGGTGGTGTTCGTGTTCCAGATTTTGGCCATTCTAGTAGGTGCATAGTGGTTTTCATCTCTTTTTTGTCATCTCTTTTTTGTCTGTTTTGTTCATCAATGTATCTCATACACCTAGATCAGTGGCTGATACGGTATCTGACAGCAAGTGCGCAATAAGTATTTGTTGAATTAAGGAATGATTTATGTGCTGCTCCTCTACTCAAATGCCACCCAAAGAGAAAGTGAGGAGAAAGGGAAGAGAGAAAAAGCCGTGGAGGACTAAGTCAGTCAAAGTGGTTTGTCCTTTGTAGCCTTTTCCTACAGTGATACTTTGCTCATTACCAGGTGGCCTTATCACGTATGCCAACCCACACTCTCAGCAATTACCGAAAATCTCTAGAGGAAGTTCACGAAATCCACATTGACAGCCTCTAGGCATGAGTTTGCAGAAGAGATCCAAATCACAAGGCAGGGACTGGCAAAATATTTTTCTGGTTAGAATTCATGAAACATTCTTAATTGCCTTTTTTGGATGTTACATCTCATGTAAGAAGATTTACTGGAAATTGTGTAGATGATTTGGAACCTAAAACTCTGTCTAACATGAAGGTCTACTTCCAAAGGAAAAGTCTACACTGCTTCTGTCCAGAATATTTTGTGGTTAGTTATTTTAAGCTTTAGAATATACCTTTTAATAAAACAAGAATGTACCTGGGGCTTTTAGAAAGCTTTGCTTCATTTAGACAAAAGCACTTGGAAATGGAATATAGTTTATAACATCAACCTCTCCTCCATTTGGGCGAGGAAGAAAGTCTGTCTCCTACAGGCAGTCCAATGACAGTGAGGAGGAGAGATGCTCTCCCGGAGGCACACATACCTTGGCACCACATCCTTCCTTGTCTGCAGAGCTGTGCAGGGAAGGTCAGGGAAAGATGAAACACCTTCCTCAAAGGAATTGGTTTGTTCTGCAGCTTCTTCTAATGATCATTGAAGGTGAGAATAAAGAAGACACTTACATCTTATATTTTACCCTTCTCAATTTATTCACCTCTAGGGCTTTATACTTTCAACAATCACCCAAGTTATCTTTCTTCTCTTGGCAATAGACCTGTCTTACTTAATATTCATTTCCTTACACTTAACTTTGGTTTATAGTAAAATTCCAACCTCACATTTCCCAGCTCAACCCTTAATACATAAAGAGGAGTGTTTTATATTTAGAAAAACAAAATTGTCTCCCTCAATAAGTCAAGTGTTCTATACGAGGGTCTCCCTAGGCACTCAAAAACATTTAATTTAAAACATAGACCAAAATAAATGACTCCTTTGTTCTTAATTATATAAATTTACACTTTCAATAAACTGGTGAATCAGAGGAGCAAGGTTTATTGAGAATGAAAAGGTATTAGTTTCATATCTCAAAAATATGATCCTTATTATGTTAATAACAAAGAAAAGATATGGAAATTGTTGATAAAATCTAAGGGGTTATATAAAGAACTATATACATGTGAACATTTGGAGAAGATTGCTATAAAATGTGGACAGTAGGATAAATTATCAACAAGGAGTGCCATAAAATAAATAAATTGAAGAGGTAAAATCTGAAAAAGCAAACAAGAATTAGCAGCAACTTGCAGAAGTCATAAAAGGAAATAGAAAACTATTATTTTAAAGTGCCAGGGTAGGATGTGTTATTGCAGTTTTAAAAGTCAGGAAGTATGTAAATTTTGGTAGCAATTTTTGCAATGCCAGCTCCTCATAAAATTCTTTTAACAGCTCAACAAGTTGTGTAAGCTAGACTATAATAAAAATATAACAAATGAGATGTATATACTATCATTTTCAGATCTATTATACAGTGCCTACCTATTTAATAATGTTTTGGCTTAGATTATATTAAAGGTCTTATTGTTTCTGGTATATAGAGTGTGTATACTTGACTATGACTCCAGTTTCACAGATGAAGAATGAAACCACGATTTGAGCAATAAAGGTTTTTTCAATTGCAATGTTGTCCTTTGGATATCATTCAGTTATTTCAAAAAAGTGACTTACTATTTGTTCTAGGAACTAAACTGAATGAGATAAATCTTCAGGGGCCCAAATAGCCTAATTTATTAAATTAAAACTTTATGTAACCACATAGAATTATTTCTATCATTCACAGTTAGAGACATCCTAATATATTAAAAATGACTACAATCAGTATGGCATCTTATATGTTCACAATTTATAAGACAGCTTATAAATATAAGATAGCTTTGTTTTATGAATTTAACCTGTGATTAAGAAAGTCAATATGCTGGCTCTTTTAATTTAAATGTCCGTGCTGTTTTTATTCTTTTTTAAAATTCAACATAAATTTTTAAGACTTTCATATGGCTTGAATTTATTTTTATATAGCAATATTTATTGCCTATTCAGAGTTCAGTGTATCCCTAATCTTTGATACTGTGATCATATGTTATCAAGATATATTGAATTGAAATGAAAACATCAAAACCGTCTCAATAATTTGGCAAATTGCCTGGATGGCCTTAGATAAGTTCTATGAATTCATGTGGGATTGAAAGTCGCTATGTCAGGCAATACATTTTTCACCCATACAACTAATTTTTAAATAGATTCACAATATTTTGAATTTTAATGTAACAATAATTCAAACTCTGTTTTGAATATTTTCTGACACTAGTTGGTATCAAAAGAAGGAAACAAAGGGGACGGCCCTGTGGTATAGTAGTTAAGTTTGGTGCGCTCTGCTTCAGCAGCCTGGGTTTGCGGGTTTGGTTCCCGAGCATGGACCTACACCACTTGTCAGCCATGCTGTGGCGGTGACCCACATATGAAATAGAGGAAGATTGACATGGATGTTAGCTCAGGGCGAATCTTCTTCAAGCAAAAAGAGGAAGATTGGCAACAGATATAAGCCCAGGGCAAATCTCAGCAAAAAAAAAAAAAGAAAAATGAAACAAAGAAGCTAAGCTGATTTTCACAAATGAGACCTCTTCAGTGACTCCAAGAAGACAGTAACTCACCCATCTTTTCTCTTAATAGATATCTATTGGTAACTGGCAGATTTGATATATGTGTGACCAGAGAAGCAAGAATTTAAATGATTAACAAAGTTATAGGCCCCATCTGCTAAATTTCAAAAAAGAAATAAATTATAAATGAATAAGAATGTTAATAACTTGTAAGAATTTGAAGAAAGCCAATTCTAATCATCCTATAAACAAGCATTTAAAAGAAAGGTTTGTTAAGCAACAGATTCAGTGTGGAGTTACATTTTTGGAAGATGATTCCCTTAACATGTTTATCATTGAAGTACATTTAAAGGAATCAAATGGGGCCAAAGGGATTAGGAAATAACGAATGGAGAAAGGAATCTCCTTGGTTTAAATGCTTTTTGGTCATTTCAATGTGAGGAGGGGCATGGTATCAAAGAAGAGAGAATATAAACTTGATGAGAGGTTAGGTCACTATGATAGCACCAGACATTCTTTCACGAAGATAATATGACCCATGAAAAAAAAGGTAATTGCCCTAATATCCCCTTAACCTGGGGGCATGGAAAAACAATAACAAGTGGAGAAGGCTGGAGAAGCAAGGAGTTAGAAACATGGAATGCTTATAATATACAATACGAACAATATACAAATGTTTTGTGTTTAATATAATATTGCATTTTATTTACTTCACATTATCCAAACATTGATTTCCTGCTTTGCTTCCTAAATTACTGTTGGTGCTTTAAATTAAGAACAGTGGAGTTATGAAAGTCTTTTTCTTAATGATAATATGTATTGAAAGGAAGTGGATTTGAAAAGCAAAATGCTTTTAAATGTGGTTAGCATTTGTGTGTGTAATCTACTGAAAAGTAAACTGAAATTTCACTGTAATTGCAATCCCTCCTATAAAAGAAAATGTGCCTTTTGAAAGACATACCACATCTATTTGATGTGGTACTCATTTGAGAATTAAAATATCTGAGTTTAGCCACTTTTAGGTTATTTAACTTTCCTAGTATTTCAATTCCCCACTAGTAAATCAAGGAGAATAATATGTTCACCTCTTGGAAACATTGTAAGGGTACATTTTTTTTTGACATGACTTAATACAAAATGTTATGAAGTTGTTTTTTTTTTTTTTAATTTGAAAAATGTTCAAGCAGTTCCTATTTGATTATTCCTTTTTCTTTACACCTCAAATGCATTTAATTCTTTAATCTACTGGGAATATGATAGACTACTTTCATTCCCACTACAGATCTCAAATTCATTCCTTTACCATTGTGTTTTTCTTGTTTGCCAAGCCAGCTGAATGTCCCTTCTTTATCATTCCAAACCCAATGCTGAATTACCCTCTCATGAAGGGTATGCTTCATGCAAAGCTCTTGAATGTATATGTAGGAAAAGGACTCTGATTTATGGACAGTTCTTTAGCTTTGCTTTAATTTTACTTTTATTTTCATTGACAGTAAAGTTTTCTGGAGAGTACAATCAAGATAGTGTATTCATAGAAATAACATTAATTGAAGCTTGGTCATAAACGAGAACAGTCATAATAACGATCTCCCTTACCAAGGCATTCCACACAGAGAAATAACAGCACAATAAATAAAGAATTTGTTGTTTATCACACAACAAATAAAGCGGAATTGCAATAACAAAAATGTAATTTTATAAATGTTCTTATACTAAAAATAAAAGCAAAAATATAAAATCATGCACTGGAAACAAAAGCTAAAAGTGAATAGTTATAGCAAAAACATTGCAAAAGATAAAAATGTTCAAGTATTGTGAGAGGACAGGGGAAAATTCAAACAGAACGGTTTCAAAATGAATCCATTAGATTTACTACCTAAGGGGGACACTGACATAACTGTCTTTGTCCATTAATACTTTACGCTGCTATCCATTTAAAGGACAGATTCCATTTCCTTGGAGCATGTCTCTTGTTACAATGTTGGAATGAAATTTATTATTTACCTTGATTATAAATAGACAATAATACTTTAGGAGAAATATTCTCAAGAATAGGCCAGTGTGAGGCCTTGGATTAGTAGGGGCCTGGGTGTTAGGAAACATTGACCCTAGTCATTATTTTCATTATTGTCTGTGCAAGATACCTCCCAGTCCTGAAATAAAATTTCACCTCATGTTTCTATTTCACTGTAAGAGTTGGACTATCGGAACTAGCAGAAAACAGTAAAAATAATAACAATAATAATAATAAAGTAGTTTAAAATTTTTATTGACGCTTAATTTTTAAAAAGTATTGAAAAAAGAAGTTGGATCACTTAATGGAACTAAGAATTATATAATGCTTTAGTGGGGTTGTTTCTACAGCATAACAATTTCTTTCCCAACATAACTAATCTAAGCAGTGCCTTTATACTTTGTGGTTGAATAGTATATCAGATTTGAACAGTGGCTAGTTTCTACATGATTAGGAAAGACATGGTTGTCATGGGAGTAAAAAAATAAAATTTGTCTGTTAAATTACACATAAATATAAGGTACAAATGTATTTTTAAAATACAGATTAAAATAATCACACTTGCATTGTGTACATACGAAAATACAGTATTTAATATTCAATATACACAAACACATTTATGATAAATGCAACTATTTGGCAATGCCAGTTCTTTAAGGGTTCTCTCTGCCCCCTATTTCCAAATATATGGAAACAAAAATGCTTCACTAAAATCTCCTAGCTCTGGCGGACATCTTGGAGCAGTTTATTAATCTCAGCCACTAGCTCACTGGCATCCATGAGTTCATGTTTCCCGTCATTGAGATGGTTGAGCACATTGTCAAAATCATCTTCTTCGTAATTTTCAGGGATCTCCTCCATGGCCGGCAGCCACTTTGAAGAAGGTTGCACACTGGAATGAGTTCCCAGTGGGGGCCCAGAGTTGTTGGTGGGATTTTGAAAATGTGTACTGGCTGCCCAGGCTGCCACCCCTTGTGGGTAACCCACAGTCTTGGCTGGCAAAGGTCCCTTCCGGCGTTCCAGAGAGTTGGACCGATCCACCTCACTGCACTCAGAATAGGTGTCCAGGGAAGGGGGTAAGAGGCGTTGGAACACACTGCTCATTTCCGAGAGTAGAGAGGATGTACTGGTATCCCCAGAGTCCTCATCGTTTGGGGAGTCCTTCCCAAAAGTGGAAAAACTCTTCTTCTTCTCAGCAGAGTCTGCAGGCTGGGTGTCATCCTCAAGACTCTGATGCGGATGCTGCTGCTGGGGTTGTGCTGGGAATTCTTCTCCCGGAATGAACATGTTACTCCTATAGTCAGAGGATGGCGAGGGCAGCGGCGGCATCCAGCACTGGTCAGAGTGTCCCAGGACTCTGCACTCCTCCGTGCAGAGCCTCATAGCTGCACTCAAGGAAAACGATGGGAATACTTTATTATACTTAGCATGACCCAAAATGATAGGAAAATTGTAATTTTATATATTTTTAAAATAGAAATAGACAATTATAAACTACTATCATGATGCTAACTAGCTATTTTACACATTACATGGACTACAATTAAGATTTTAATTTGAATGCCAGTTTTATGGACCTCTGTAAGTCATGTCTGTTGGTGTATTTTTCTTTCTTGTTTATCAAATAAGGAAAAAAGGGTTATGACCCATGTACTTCTCAGGAATATCATTTCTGCTACTCAAGTAAAGAGAAAATGGATTGATAACTTATACACGAGAATGACAGAAAAGAGCTAACGTGTGGGTGATAAAATATTTGCTAAACATAAATTCTAAAAAAAAAAAAAAAAACCACACAGCTGTAAGGTGAAATACATAACTTTAGAATGCCACCAGATAATCCTTGAGTAATACCTTTGAGCAACTTCCTAGATATTGAGGTCTACCTGAGCTACTCTTCTTTTAATAGAGGCATTGAGAATACAATAAGCTAGAAGGTCATTATACTTTTTAATCTCTCTTAAAGATATTTTGGATTATTTATTGACTTACTTAAAATAGCAGCATAAAGTATTCTCAACTACCAGGCATCAGTAGTTAACCAGTTAAGAAGTCTTCTTTTAAAGGCTTGAAATCCAAATAGATGGAAAAGTCATCAAAAGATGAAGAATATGAAAAATCCATTGGTTAGTTCTTCCAGATATCATGATGCCTTATTGGAATGTGAGTGGACACACGCAGAGAAAATAACAGACGATAAGAGAAAAGCAGAAAAAATAAAGAGGGGGAAAAAATCTCTAAGTTTGGCAAATAGAATAACGAAACTACCTAAAAACTAGGAAATGCAAAGACATAAAAGATACTCCATAAATCATCCATCTCTTTCAGTGACAATTAGGTCTCTTCAATATTATGATTTCATTTTAGAGAAAATGACAGAATGCAGAAAATGCAAACCAATTATCTTAGATTTGAAAAAAACTGGATTGATATCAGCGAGACCTATATATTCAGAGCTAATTCTGTAGATCTGACTACTTAAGAAAGATTTCTCTTCCTCAAATTATTGCTAAAAAGGATGACTCTTGAGCAGTGCCAAATCCCTTGTCAGGGGAAGCAAGTATCTATTGTGTTGATTGCTGTATCCCCAGCACCAGGTAAAGTGACTGCGTAGAATAGGCATTCACTACACATTTTCTACTCATCAGGGAAATGTAAGTCAAAACCACAATGAAATATCACCTCAAACTTGTCAGGATGACTGTTACAAAACCAAAAATAAGTGCTGCTGAGGATATGGAGAAATTGGAACCCTTATACATATGGGAATGCAAAATGGTGTAGCCACTATGGAAAACAATATGGACGTTCCTCAAAAGGTTAAAAATAGAACTACGGTATTATCCAGCAATTCCACTTCTGTATATTTATCCAAAAGAATTGAAATCAGGATCTCAAAAAGATATTTGCACTCCCCTGTTCACAGAAGCACTATTCACCATAGCCAAAATGTGAAAACAACCTAAATGTCTACTGACAGATAAATGGATAAAGAAAATGTGGTATATGCATACAATGGACTATTACTCAGCCTTAAAAAATAAGGAAACTCTGAAATATGTGACAACATGGACGAACCTTGAGGACATTATGCTTAGTAAAATAAGCTAGTCACAGAAGGACAAATACTGCATGATTCCACATATATGAGGTATCTAAAATGGCCAAATTCATAGAATCCAAAAGTTGAATGGTGGTTACCAGGGGCTGGTTGGATAGGGTAATGGGCAATTGCTAATCACAGGCATAAAGTTTCAGTTAAGAAGATGAATAAGTTCTAGAGATCTCCTGTACAACATTGTACCTATAGTTAACAACACAGTATTGTACAGTTAAAAATTTGTTAAGAGGGTAGATCTCACGTTAAGTGTTCTTATACAATAAAAATAAAGTCTTAAAAAAGATTGATGTACAAAAAAAAAAAAGAAAGAAAAGTTAAGAGTAAATGTTGCCTTTCAAAAAAGGAGAAGTAAAAGACTTGGTTAAAAGGTGTGGAAATCACTGCTCTTCATCACTTGAACCTTTGAGATAATTCAGTTCTTATACCTCATCAATTCTGTACTTCAGTTCTTAATACAGAAGGGATAAGCTGAGGAACAAAGACGGAGCAAGAATCACAAGTGAGAAAAAAAGTCTGATTGCTAGGAAAGCTAAAAATACAAAGTAGGGAAAAATGCAGAGATAGTGTAAATAATGCTTCTGCGGGAATCACTGTGGGGTAAAAGAAAGAGGATGAATACAAGGAATTATTGTGTAACTTTGCTATGAAGAAAGGTTAAATTTAAATAAGGAAGGATGATTAAAGAATAAAAGCATGGTTAGAGATGCTGACTTCATGCATTACTACTACTTGGAAATATTTACCAATTATTGTTCATCATTTAATGTGGACAAAACCAAAAGGAGTTGAAAGTAACTGGAATATCTTAGTGGCAATGAAGTTTTCTCAGCAGTGAAATAACTATCAAAGTGGTAATGAATTTTTTTTCCTAATTCCCTGGGTCTCTGAAAATGGAAAGGAGAGCTGGCTGTATTGTCTTATCCACATCCTGTTAGAAGGAAGGGGAACAGACCTGATGCCACCTCTTCATTTGTTTTCTGGCCTTTAATTCTGTGGGAAGGACTTGATTATTTGATTGGTTTTGTCTTGTTTTAGTGTTTAATGACAAGGGGGAAAAAAGGAAAAATTACATAGGCTTCTAAGAATCCTGAGTATGATCAGTTTTCTAGAGAACTGAATACACTGAAAATAATCAACAATACAATCTGGGTGATTAAAATGACAGTTCATGTTCAAAAATAATTTTAGTCATAGGAATTTTTTACACAGGGAATGCTATTTTACAACTTCACAACAAATAAATGTGGCTTTAATTATAAAATAATAAACTAACATAAAATTTAAAAATTCTGAAAATATGAAAAGTTGATGAAAGACTAATGGAGAGAAGGGTGGCAAAAATAACAGAGATGAAAGAGCAACGGTGCAGAAGAGGGCATTTCTCAGTTTCATTGATATGTTCAAACTTTTCCCTGGAGACTCAACTGTTTGAAAACATTCTCAGAGTGTAAGTAATTCAGCGTCACAGATGTTCCACACCATACTCAAGGAATCTGGACTTGTTGGCAAATGGTGCAAGTGGCTAATCCTTCTGTCACTCTTTGAAAGCTCTGCCAGGTGGTAAATTTCCTCTGTGGAGGGGAAGACGTGGGGGAAGCAGAGAACTCTTCTTTCCCACTACATGACTATCGATTTTATTGCTGTACTATGCCTTATAGGGAGGGCAGCAAGCAAGCAGCGAATATAAGAAGAAAAATGTTATGTCTAACTTCCATCAAGCCCTTAGTTATTGGGTGATCAATCAGTTAACTATTAAGAGCTTGCCATATGTGAGGTGCTATGATAGCTCCCTGCCTTCAGATGGTTTCAGGTCTAGTTCTGAGTCAAGTATAGCAAATGAGACCCCACATGCCCAAAGTGTCAAACTATATGATGCTGAAGGCATGTCAAGAAAAGAAGAAAGAATGGAGGAGGAGGCTGAAGTAGTTAAAGAAAGAGCAACTTGAAACAAACTCTGAGAGATGAATAGGATTTAGATAAAGTAAAGAGAAGAGAGTTTTTCAGGTAGAAAGATGGCATAGGTAAAGGATCGGCGTGTTAAATGAAGAGACGGCTCTGCCTATTGGGAAAGATACGAAAAAGCCAAAACTGAAAGTTAATAAACTAGCAGTGGATTATTTCATTGTCCTTGGAATGCCAAGATAAATAGTTGAATTAGGTGTTGCTGGGCAACAAAAGTCAATTATGGATTTTGAACCAAAAAATGTAAATTAAAATGTTCTGAAAAAATTGTTCAAGCCGTATGAAACAGAGATTTGACAAAGGGAGGAACGATCAGAGAGTGAATATTAGCTTGTCTGCTGGTGCAGTAAACCAGCCATGGAAGAAAGGTCAGAAGTCGGAGACCAGTCGTGAGAATGGAGAGAACATGGAATTACAGAGGAATGTGTGAGTTAAGTAATCATGGATGACAGATTGATGAAAAGTGGAATGAGCTCAATCAAGAAGGAATATCACAAAAACATCCCAGTGCAGCTAATGCATTGGGAAAATGGAGATTTTGCAGGAATATTTGTAGTACTGTAGTTTTAAAGTTGAATGAGTAAGGAAAAAAGTATGTTGACAAACATGAGCCAACAGACAAAAATGTGTGCTGATTTTACTGCTCAGAATACAGGATATTTCTGTGGGAATAAATAGAATGAATGACCAGAAATGACCCTCTTGGCAGGCAATGCGACATCACATAATCTATATTTGATCACAGTCTAATGCAGAAAAGCAGTTAGAATAAGACACTCAAGTCCTAAAAATATTCATGCTTTAGAAAACTGCGCTGATTTCTGTTAATGGCATTCAGATGTGGACTCACATTTTTTTCTACTTGGGATATTTCCTGGGAATCTAAGTTTACCAAGCACAAGTTTTACACCCTAATGTGCCAGGAGAAGCTGCCAGCGTGAATAATAAACCAGAATGTGGCTGAAGCATCGAAAGAATGATGAGATAGTTATCTCTGTATAGATACTCAACAGGCACATTTCTATCTATACTAGCCAAACATGAAAAAGGCATAAAATATTTTACGGATCATCGGTGATTTCCTGGTGCTCTATGCCTCCAGAATGGTTTCCACCACCCCCCACATGGAGGCAGGTAGCTAGTAAGGCAGAAACGTATCTACTGTAATACGATCTGTTATGATACAATGCCATGCACCAGTGAAACAGTGCTCCCACCACACACCCGGGTTCAGTATGGTTGCATAAATATGGAATTGTTTTTTAAAAGATCGTCTATATATTAAATGGTGTTATTAATGATAATATAAAGGTGAGCCTCTAACTTTGAAAAGAAATGTAACTCGGAAGGAGTCTAAAGTCACTCACTAAACAAGACTCACTATTATCTAGAATTTATCAATATCTACCTATTGTTTCCCCAATGTCTTTATTCTTTAACATTTATTTTTATTTTATTTTTTAAATTCAAGCCTTAGATAACTCTCCTGCCATGAATATATCTGGTGGTGGTAACTTTGGAAATACAGAAAAAAGTAAAAGAGTAGTCCTGCCCTTTTTATAAAATGTAGACCATGATTAGCTATTAGAATTGTAAAATTTCTGAATTAAAAAGGATTTTAGGCATCATTTAGACCCACAAATGGCAAAGTTATCTAAGTAGGGGCAGTTATTCTCCTCTTAACTATGCTGACAAATTAAAATTTCAATGAATAGACTTCATACAACTTTTAAAATAACCTAATAAAATATTGATATTATGCCATTATGTTACTTTTCTGTTTTATGAAATAATATAATATGGGAAATCACATTATTAAAAATTAGGGATCAATATTCAAAATTGGAATTCCATAAGTAAAACAGAATCATAGAAATTCAGCCAGCTCTCTCATCTTACGGGTAAGAATAATAAAACTGATTCTCTTTGAGCAAGTTGTCTAAGGCCATATATATTCTGTTAGATTTTCAGAGATTTCTCTTTAAATCGGTCTAAGGAGTCTATGAATTGACAAAACAGAAAACAAAGACACTTTGGATGACTGTGTAAACATTGACTCTCATGTACATTTATTGTAGCCCTTAAGGCCACTAGAAGTCCTTTCCAGACATCCATCCTGCCAGAAATGCATACTGTAATAATGTAATTAAACAAGCAGCATTTAATAGGTTAATGGAGGGTAGTAAGACTTTAGAACGTGAGAACAAATATGTCACTCAACATATTTTTAAAAAACCCAAAAACCTGTTACTTCATATTACTCTTAGTAGATTAGTATTTAAGAGTACGAGAATTGGTTCAAATCTCACCTCTGTCATGTACAAATTGCCTGATTTTGGACACATTTTTTAACTTTTATAAGCTTCAGTTTTCAAATCTAAAACAATATGAAGACTACTGTTACTATCAGCAATGTTACTAACTCCAGTGGTAAAGTGTGGGGAGAGGCAATGCAGGTACAGAACTCCTCAGGGGCCCGAGTAAACGCTGGACGTGGTCGGTAACCACTCCTGGGACGGCTACAGCCAATACTCCCACTGCTGCAGCTAGTGCCACCACTATGACTGCAACTTACAAGAGACACAACAGAGTAGAGTGCAATACAATAGAGTTCCTATTTACTGATTTCTCCTGAATTTCTGTGGACTTCTGAAGCTCCCTCATGTCTATTTTCTAAACTCTCTTACTCATCTGTATTTAGAAAATAGATGTTCGATGGAACTCAGATAGGTAATATAGTTTTGTTCTGCTTTTCTTTCATTTGTCAAATCACAGTCATTTGATCGACATTCAGTGGAATTTAGAAACATAAGCAGCAGAAGGAACATTTCTGTGTTCCTAAGAGTTGATTTAATATTACAGTCTTTAGTAATAGGGTTGCTACAGTGATGCAGTCAGTATTTACCCAGTTGGTTCACAGAGTTTGTACTGCACAATTAGAGAGAAAAGACTCTAAGGAAAATGTGGCTCATAACTTACTAGCCTCTCCTCCATCTAGCTGTGTCCTTATAAAGTCCCCTCTTGGACTCCTGTTCCTCTTCCACTGCAGTGCAGACATAAAATGAAAGGTGGCAAAAAAATTCTATGCTTACCACCAAAGATGCATTCTTTCTCCTATTTTTAGTGATTAAATTGTACCATTTCCTAGTGTATTTTAACCTCTGATTCTGTCAGTTGGTTCCCATCACAGGAAACGTGTCCTCTAAATTATAGTCCAGTTCACCACTATGCACCAAAACAGGCTATCTGAATAAAAACAACTACCCGGTAATTTTATATAGAGTGGCTCAAGAGTGTTCTATGGCAGTCCTGGATGGGGTAGAAAGAGGAGGGAAGTGGTGTGGTTTTCTATCCTCCTGTCCCCACTCCTTCCTTCTTGTCCTGTTAAGCTTACTCTTTCTCTATCAACTGCTTAATACAAATTTTAAGAAAATAATTTTAAATTGTTTCAGTTTAAGTTCATTGCTAGTAGTATGCAGATTACAGACATTTGAGTGCAAAGGACGAGAAGAATATAAGTGTGGGAGAAATTGTTCACTTTACTGGTTTCGTAGATCTGAAAATAAGGATTTATCTATCACCACCCTCTTACCTGCTGGAATTCTTCCATCTGTAAGAAACAGGTCGCTGAATCCTTCACCCAGTAGCCTGTCTATTGGAGAATCTCGTCCCAAATCATAATCACTGTCTCCTGCTTCACTGTCACCACGGCCACTGTCTTTCAAGCTAAATTTGTCCATGTCTTGAAGGGCATATCTAGAAAGATAAATCAGGAAAGGTACAGTTTTTACTCTTCAGCATTCATGTTATTGAGACTTAAGAGGTAACATGAGGATAATTCATACCTATAGCTCCTGGAATATTTGTTTCCACGAAAACTTGGCCTTGGCTGGTATTGTCCCTGGTGAAGCATTGAGAGAAGCTGTGAGACCTGCTGGAAACCAAATAGACAGAACTGATTCCTGGAAACAAACCCCCAAATACTCACAAGCTTTAAGCAAGGAACGACAGTTACTCACTACTTCATCCTGATATATTGAACATATTATCTCTGTTTTAAAGTTTACATATGCCAGACTGTGGCAGACCAGACAGCCAGCCACCAAATATAACTGAATATATCCCAGAGAGATTTGAGTGATCTAATACAACTGATATATTTTTTTTTTTTGCAAGAGGGCTCCTTTATAAATAACAGACTGATTCCCTTTTTTATAGTTCAGATTAAAGTGATCAGTTAAAAAAATACATGGCAAATGCTGTAAAATACAACATTCTAACATACGAGGTTAAAAATAATGTCAGGAAATTTTCAAAAGTTGAACATATATAATATGCATTGAGATAGGAGTCTGGAGGCTTTAGTTTTTGATTTTTCACTACAGACCACAACTATGAGAATAAAGCAAGCCCCTTTATTTCTGGCTTCCATTGTCTTAATCTGGAAAGCAAAGGGATTCTAATCAGATAGTCCTCGGCCAGCTTCCCATTTATTTTGCAATATTATACATAGTACATACAAATAAATTTTTTAAGAAAAACTTAAAACAGTAGGCTAAGATGTGTATACTTGCTACATATACATGATATAACTTGTATCCTATTAATTTGCATGTTATTAGTATTGCTACTTCTTAGTGGAAACCTTTAAGAACACAGACACAACTTCTGAACACTAACAGCTGACTTTGTCAGTGAATTGGTGCAGAGTCTGATCTTACCTCAACAGCAGGAGTGGCATGGGTGAGTTCTAAGGAGAAATTCTCTGGCACGTGGTTCGATGAGATTGTCACCAAACTGTTGAGAGACTGGTGACTGTTGTGACTCTGCCGGCTGCCCATTTGCCCTCTTTCTAGGGTAGGAGACGAAGATGGAGACGATCTGTGATGAGATCTGATGGGCAGAGTGCCATTTATGGTAGGCACCAATGTAATGTCCCCTTTGTGAATCTGCCTGGATGGTCTTTTTGGGTGGTGCTGGTAAGTTGATTCTGCTACCCTGCAGTTGTAGGATCTAGTGTCTTTCTTTTCTCGGTTACACCTCGTTGCAAACAGCACCATAATAACCAACAACACTGCACAAATTGCTCCTAAGGAAATAATTATAATCATAGAGACATCCAGAGATGCCTGGCTTACTGAGGTCATTGCTGTACTTGTCACTGACTCTGCATATTCAAGGATCACGCACTTCACAAGGACTTTGGTATGCAGCTGAGGATGGCCTTTGTCCTGGATGATAACTGAGAGCTCCCATTCTGTGTAAGGAACAGATTCCACACTCACGTTGGTATGGATGTCACATGATCGTGGATCAATTACAAAGATGTTCTCCTCGTTACCTGCTAGTATGGAGCAGCTGAGTTCAGCATTCGCACCCGAGTCTCTGTCAATAGCCCTTATTCTTGTGACATGAAAGCCGCTGTCAGCCCCTTTGGGGATGGAGATTTCTGCAGTATTATTGCGCAGTGCAGGCCCTATAACCACAGGAACGTTGTCATTTTCATCAATGATGGTGAGCACAACTGTGGTATTGCTTACAAGTTGCTTCGGACTTCCTCCATCTCTTGCTTCCACCACGAAAATGATCTGACTCACTTCTTCATGATCAAAGATTCTGAGGGCATAGATGGCTCCATTAGATGGGTCAATGGTTACATATGTAGTTATGGAACTTCCCAGGATAAAACTCTCCAAAATGGTATATGTAACTTGCCCATTTTCTCCAAGATCGGGGTCTGTGGCTGTAACGGTGGTGATATATGCCCCAGGCGAGTTATTCTCTGAGATGGCAAATTCATATCGACTTCTCTGGAAGTGAGGTGGATTGTCATTTATATCATTGATTTGAACAGTAAAATGTTTTACTGTAGAGAGACTGGGTGTCCCCTTGTCCTCAGCGATCACAGTCAAACTGTATTCAGATCTCTTTTCTCTATCCAGTGTGGCATTTGTCAAGATTAAATAATTGTTTTCATAAGTCTTTTGAAGTTTAAAGTGACCATGTCCATGAAGCTTACAAACTATTTCTCCATTTAGCCCAGAATCTTTGTCCTGAACCCTGACCAAAGCAACAAATGTGTCAATAGGATCCCCTTCAAAAATATAAGATATTTCTTCTTTTCCAGGGGACATGAGGTTTATGTTAATTTCCGGTTTATTGTCATTAACATCCACAACTTTAATTATAATTTTGCAATGAGCTGGGATTGAATTCGGACCCAAATCTTGAGCTTGAACATCAATCTCATAGGATTTGGTGATTTCATAATCCACTTGCTTGAAAAGAGTCAAATGTCCTCTTTCTGAATCAATTTTGAAAGTCTCTATAATTTTGGGAGACACATGACTGCTGAAGGAATAGACAATTTTCCCATTAGCGCCCTCATCTGGATCAGTGGCATTCAGATCTAGGAGCAAAGTGCCAACGGGGGAGTTTTCTAAGAGTTGTATTATATAAGACTGCTGCTCAAAAGCAGGGCTGTTGTCATTGGAGTCTGAAATGCTTATTTTCAGAATGGATGAGCCAGACCGCTGAGGCACCCCCATGTCTGAGGCAGTGAGCTGAAGCTCATAGCTTGACTTCAGCTCCCGATCCAGCTCTCTGACCACTATGAGTTCTGCATACTTGGCTCCATCAGTCCTGGTCCGAACCTCAATATTAAAAAAATCATTGGCAGAGAGTGAATATGTATGGAGGGAATTTTCCCCAACATCTGGATCAAACGCACTGTCCAGGGGGATGCGAGTGCCAACAGCTGCACTCTCAGATATCTCAATGGGTATGAGAGATCTTGAAAACTGGGGAGAATTGTCATTAATGTCCAGCACTTCAACTTCAATATGGAAAAGCTGCAAATGCTCAGTGGGCAGAGTGATCACATCAAACTCTATAGAACAGTTCAAGTTTTTCTGGCACAGCTGTTCCCGGTCAATTTTAGCCCCTATGCTGATTTCTCCATTATCCTCATTTACTACAAGTAGAGGAGAATTTCCCCTTTGCATGGCTCGAAAACGAACAGTGGAAGGATTAGGTAGCTTAACTAAGACATCAGCCACATCCTCCGACAGTCTTGCAACTACTGATCCAACCCTCTGCTCCTCGTAAATCCTGTATTTCAAATTCTTGCTCAGTACCTCGGCGTTGAAAGACACCATCAGGATTGCAAAAACGAATCTAAAGTGCATTTTACCCTTCATTTGGTACATCGGTCAGTTTATGAGACTCCTCTCACAAAGCAAGTTAAAACAGCAAAGCAATTCCCTCAACTTCCTTTGGCAACTTAAAGCTAAGCGACATTTGGTACTTGAAACTTGAAAGCGTCTCTTAATAACACAGCACAGCAATTAACAGCTCGCGAACTTTTGTTTTATACACACCGTGTCACGACTTCCAGATATTACCGACATGGAGTCCAATCCTTGCATTTGTTTGGCTGTTTATCCTCTTTGCAGGCAGACGTGTCAGCTCCGCGTCTTCCCCGTTGTGTAGTCGGAATCCATCTATTGTAGGGTGCCGGCCGAGTCTGCAGTGGCTCTTTCCGGAGCGATTCTTTCTCCCTTTCTCTGCTCGGCTGCAGACTAAACACCCGTGATTGCTGACTCCAGTCTAAAATCTGTACAACTTCACTTCAACTCAGACAAAGCTCTCTGGCCCAGCGTGTGTTGAATCGCTTCCAGCCAATCAGCATTACTTCCAAATCAAAAGCTGATGGAGTCCCCAAAGCCAGGGCGGACGAGAGTGGAGGGTGGGAGAGGGAGAGAGACTGAGAGGAGGAAGGCGGGGGCTGGGGCGCGAGAGAGAGAGAGGAGGGAGAAGGGCTGGTGGGCGCTGGGGGAGGAGGATGGGAGCAGCTCCTTGACTGCTCCTCCCTTCCTCCTCCCCCCTCCTCCTTCCCATCTACTGCATTCACTTTCTCTGAGCGTGCCACGACAAAGGGGAGACAAATTACAGAAGAAAAACTTTAAATCAACTTCTGGTCGCCTTTATTTATACGGCATTTTAAATTGTTCTGGTTTTCTTAATTGCCCTTTCTTCTTCCACAAACATGTAATCATCTTGCTTTTCATAGTCTTTAAGTACTGGTTTAACTTAAAATACCTCTGAGTGTATTTTGTTAGTGGAGGAATTTAATAAAATTTGGAAACTTGCTTCTAATTATGCTTCTCAGACCGCCTCCTTCCCCTCCCCCTCTGTAAATACTCCGGTCTTTCTCCTTCTGTGAGCCCAAGCAGATTTTCTTGGGGCTCTGTTTTAAAGAACAGAATAAGTAAAGAGGTTCCATTTTTTGTTTTTCATTTATCTTTATTCTCTGACGATAAGAAAAGGGTTATTTTCCACTCTTGATTTCTCTTAATTAGCAAGATTTAAAGGAACACCTTAGGATTTGAAACTAATTGATGATATAGTTCTGCCTTACATCCCTTCTTTCCTTGAGTTTGGGCAAAATTGGCTATGATATTTCTTTGTCGTGTACTTCAAAAAATCTTATTTATCTTGGGTAAAAGACATTTCATGCTTTAGCATGCCAGTTTCCACCAGAAGGTACTATCTATACATAGTGAATCTTCACCATGAATCCTGGGGGGCATGGACTCAATAGTGTACAAGTCAAATTTTTATAATACATGTATTATTTATGAAAACTCTTTTCACATATGTATTTAAAAAACCCAAAGCTTGTTTACATTGAAGAATAAAATGCCTGAGTTGAAAATTGCATTTTGTGTGCATCAAAATGTGAGAAAATATCATGGGAGGCTTATGCTCTATCCAGGTCACAGAAACTGATATGATATTCTTATTTGAAAATATGATTATTTATGATGTTCTTTCTGCTCTGCAATTCCTTTTAAGTTTATCATCATGGCTCTATTCTTGCTGCTTTTTTTTTCGCACCTCTTGCATTATTCCTCAGCTGTCCTCATACACTTGCATATTTGCCGTTTCACATAATCTCACTATCACTTTTCTCCATTTATTTTCTCCCACTCTCTGTTTTGCCCTCCAGAAACATATAAAAAAAGTAATTTTCTGGTTTTACCACTTTGCTTACTCTCAGCAGAGCTCGGCTAAAGTCACTAAGAAGGTCCTTTCCAAAAAAGAAAGCAGAGGAGTCTCAGCATGAACTCTCCTCCTTTTTAGGCATTCAAAAGCATTTTATAAGCCATTGTCTTTTTTCCCCCCTCCAGAAACCAGTGCTGTGTGGCAAATTGTGCAGAATAGAAATGCCTATAATGAATGTATTTAGTACTGGGTCACGCTGATGAACATTCTGCCCCCATGAATAATACTGTTTTACAAGTTTGTAGCCCTTTCAGATTGTTGATCACCAAACCCTATAGGCAAACCAGAAAAACTACCACAAGCAACTGGGACTTTAAAAACCCATAGCCATCTGGCCTAGATCTCTAACAATCTGAGCCAATAATTATATCAATTCAGGCTGTAGTGAACCCCTTTGCAAACACCAAAAGAGCAAAGAAAGGAATTAGTGACAATTCAAAGTTGGGGTAAAAATTCAAAGGTAATCTAATTCCATTAGTTCTAGGAGAGTTTTCTTTGTGGATGATAAGTCTACCCCCCAAAAACTCTAAGAGCAATGGACTTGATTACTGTAATGTAGAAGACATTTTTTCCTAATGCTTAAAAAGTAAACATAATTTGGAAATCTTTCTTTTATTTCTGACAGTGAGCTTGAACAGAATTAATTATTGTGAGAAGTGTTTCAGATTAACTTACTGAAATATTTAAAATAGGTTGTAAATTAATAAATACTCATAAAGAATATGTGTCTATGAGTAAGTCTTCAAAGACTTGGAATCCTTTCATGGAGAATGGCTTTTTTTTTTTTTTAACATTTATTTATTTATTTTTTCCCCCAAAGCCCCAGTAGATAGTTGTATGCCATAGCTGCACATCCTTCTAGTTGCTGTATGTGGGACGCGGCCTCAACATGGCCAGAGAAGCAGTGCGTCAGTGCACACCCAGGATCCGAACCCGGGCCGCCAGCAGTGGAGCGCGTGCATTTAACCGCTAAGCCATGGGGCCAGCCCGGAGAATGGCTTTTTTCACTTGTGATATCATTGTCATCAAATATCATCATCTCATTTTCAGTTTGCCAAGCTCTCACTGAGAAATTATATATACCTACTCCATAGTATTGTGCTTTTGACTTCTCCTTAGTATACACTACTCTGTTTTTCAAACATGTTTTCAAAAAGTACAGAATAGAGAATAAATCTTTCCTTGCACTTTTGATTAGTTCCAGCAATTCAAAATCTTCTTATTTGGCAACATTGAAGAGAAAATACTGAAAAAATTCTCCTGTATCATTTGCTATTTGAGAAAGGGTTTACATGAGGAGAGAAAACTGATAAACTTCTGTTAGTTGTCAAGTAATGGTGATTTGATTGAATTTTCTCCTTCTTCTGGAATTTTACAAAGTCACGAAGAAGTGTTAGACCCTCTAAAACAACTACTCAGATATCCAGTGAAGAATTGATTGAATGTTCCTTAACGTCCATCCACCTTTAATATGGCAGCCTTTGTTGACACAGAAAGGAGATGGCTCCACCTCTTGAAGACTGTGACATTCTGAGTGATGTTAGGCACGAGAACAAAGTGCTCCTAAGCTCCTGGAGGAGAACCTTGGCTCCTTCCGTCCTGTTGTGCATATTTTATCCACGAAGCCCCTTTTACCGCTTCCGCCTAAGTTGGCTGACAATCGCTAAACCTAGAGAAAAGATACCTGCTGGCATTTGCAATACATCCTGTCACCTCTAATAACACTTTTATTATACCGTTTACTTTGATTACTTTTGTTTTAAAGAAAACGAAGCTTTATAATTCTAAATCTTTAACGTTTTCCTTCCCACTGAAGAGGAAGGGAAATGTAACTCTCAATTGTAAAGCTCAAATATCTCTTCATTACATGAAGAATAGTGTCTTTTTTGGTACTGGAATACAAAATTAAAGTCACTAAAATTTCTTACAAGCAAATGTGGATTTTGTTTAAAAATTCTTAGTTATTAATTTATATTTTATTGGAGCATATGAAATATAAAAAAATAGACAGAAGGATAAATAATCATTTCCATCTGACCATATCATGTCTTTTCCATCATCAAAAGAATACTATGGGATCTCACAATCTTCCTGTAGATTGACATTTCCTCATAGCATTTGTTGTGAAATGCCTTCTTGGAGGGACTCATGGTCCTGCTTGACACCATATGTCTGTAACAAGCCTAAATAATACTCTACTGTGTATCCTGGAACATTAGATAAGAACAAAAGTTTACCAGACAAAGGTTTGTAAAGTTAAGGAATCCCAATACTCTGGAACTGTTTAAGATAAAAAGCTTGACTTTTTATATGAGCCCAACACGTGTATGAATATCGCCAGTTGGTAGCTGTGTAATCCCGAACAAATTATTAAACTTCTCTAAATCTGTCTAATCCTCTGGGAATAATAATAATTTACTATAAAGAATTCTTGTAAGAATTAAATAGTTGGGGATTTTCACAGAGGTTAGCCTGGAGTAAACATACAACAAAGGCTAGTTTCCTTTTCTTAGCCTCCGTGTGTCTGTTTTCTTCCTAACATTCACTAGGAAAAAAAAATGTAGATATAGCCATAGTTGTTGTTGATTTTCAAACATTTTGTTTAGATGCTTATATAATTTTATGCTGGGAAGATAAAGCTCTGTCCATTTTTGATTTATGAAGCTCACCTTTGAAATGTAATTGACAAAACTAACAATACTGATCTATGATGATCTTGAAAATTTGCTGGTTCACTGAAGAAAATTCCTCAAAATCTATCAAATATATCAAAGTATACCTCCAGACCCTAAACCGTAGAAACATATCTACTAATACAGTCAAAAGAAGTCTACCAGGGGCTTAATTAAATTTTATATTTGGTAGGATACATATCTAGTATTTACCTATTCTCAAATCATTTGAGATAAACAGGTTTTTTTAACAACATGTCATGCTATACTGGGAAGACAAAAGGATATAATTTGATATGATATCTTGACAATGACAAGGAAAGATAAAACTTGTCAAAGAAGATTTTCATTTAAAAAGCACTATTGGACCTTTTATCAATCATATTACATCTCTTTATGTTGTTCTCCCTGTATTCCATTTACTAATCTATTCAAGAATATAATAATGAAAAATCACTGAACAATATGAACTCTTTATTGGAAAAAAGTTATCAGCATAAGATCAAGGGTTGTGAAAGGAGAACGGATCCTAAACTATCATTAGACTTGTAGAATAGCAATAGACTTTAGTAGAATTCTGATCAAAACTGAATGGGATAAATGCCTGTAGGAGGGCCACACACCTGGAGACACAGCTGTGCGAGTACCAGGAGGCAGGATTAGTGAGGGGCCAGGAAGAGCTGGAGTCCGTGAAATACAGTGACAGGTGCTAGGTCAATTTTGTCTGAGTGGGTAATCAGTATTTGAGATGTCCTGCCAAAGGTATCATGCCAAGTTCCAGCAGGTGACTTAGGATCTGGCAACAGGTAATCAACTGAGTCCAGAGCAAGGCACGTAGGTGAACTGCTGTCCGTTTTAGGACTTCAGACCTTCTGAGCCAGACCGGTTATGAAATTTGATATTAACATGGAGAGAACAAAACAGACATCTAAGATCCAGTATTCTGAAAATGGGCATGTACTGGGAGCCTAGTAAAAATATGAGACCAGATCATAAAGTGAAGCTAGATGGCAGCAAGGTTGATTTTAGAATTAATCATCTGAACTATAATAGACTCTCTTAAATTCCTTCTCATCAGGGCAGTATCCTGGGGCTGAAAATTAAGCCTACAAATTGTGTCCCAAAAGTTGCTGCTTTTTGTGTCCAAAAAGATTTGAGGGACTTGGGGGAAGAGGAGTAAGCCCTTAAGTGTGTTGAGTCTCAGTTCTTAGTTTAGAGCACTACTACACAATGTATGGTCCACAGAGCAGCAGCCTGGGCACTATCTGGGAGCTTGTTGGAAATGCAGAATCTCAGACAACACCCAAGACCAACTCAAACAGATACTGCATTTTAATAAGATCCTAGGCTGATTCCTGTGCACATTAAAGTTTGAGACATAATGCTATGAAGAGTAATCTATTGTCTAAAGTGGTAGAAATCCTAACAAGATGGCCCTCACATCCTATGTCCTGTGAGATTTTGCTCCTCCGGGGAGTTTAGACAATTGGCATATGGTGAAGATTACCATAGAAGGGGCCAAGACTTAGGTGTCATTATTCAATAATATAAGTAGAGGTAATATAAGAAAACTTCTCTATTTACTTAAATTCATAGAAAGACAAGGGAAATTAAGCGTCCCTCTAGATCCAATGTCTTATACCAGTTATCATCCTGTCCTCATCCATTTAGGCAGTACAGTTTTCATCAGGAAGGGAAATACTTTTCAGAAAAAGAAACAGAATTCTTTTTTTTTTTTTTGTGAGGAAGACCAGCCCTGAGCTAACATCCAATGCTAATCCTCTTTTTTTCTGAGGAAGACTAGCCCTGGGCTAACATCCGTGTCAATCTTCCTCTACTTTATGTGGGACACCGCCACAGTATGGCTTAACAAGCTATGCGTGGGTGCGAGCCCGGGATCCGAACCGTCGAACCCCGGGCCGCCACAGCAGAGCGCGGGCACTTAACTGCTTGCGCCACCAGGCCGACCCGAAACAGAATTCATTTTGAAGAGCTATTTCTGAAGGCAAAAACATTTCCAATGTCATTACATATACGTATATTTGTACATATGTATATGCTTAGAAATCTCTGGTTGAGTGTTTTGCATCTGTCAAGTGTAGGTAAATGAAAAGTTGCTTTATGTCATAGCAATATTCCTTCATCATTCAGTGGTGTGAGAAGGCAAATCTTGAGTACACTGTTCATTTATCCTTAACTATCTCTATCTCAGAATTAAGCAAAGCAATTGAAGTGTGACAAAAAGTTTATTGCCAATGCTTGAATCTTTTGTGTTCATGTTAAAATCTATTTCATATACAATACTTCTGGATGCTCCTAAGACATACCTAACTTATCGAACCATTTTTTTCTTTTCCAACTAGGAGTGTCCCACTATATGTAGACTGGTGTCTACTCTTAAAATTTCTAAAAGTATTATGGAGAACTAATATGATTTAGAAGTATGGGCAGCCACTTAAACAATGAAAATCAAATAAATGCTATTTTAGTACATATTAGATTACATTAAAACTTGTTGAAATGAAGTTTTAATATAGTATGTTAAGCTTAAATGTCTATGGAATAATAGCCTCAAATATGTACAAAAAATTCACTCAGTAAATACAGCTAGATTAATTGTAACTTCAGTGTTTAATTGCTTATTTACTTAGAATATGTGGAAAATTATTCATTCCACCGTTTCCATCCAATAGTTGAACCACTTTCAATGAGGAGAAATCTAGGATTTATAGTGTGATAAGAGCAATGCTATCAAATTGAGGGATGCTTAATTTTCCAAAGAAAGGAAAAGGTTCAAGGTATTCTGTCAAATGGCAGTTTTTATCAAGAATAATTAAAATTTCATAAAATAAAGGAAAAAGTGATTAATACATTTAGAACATGTAGCAGATATAGTCCCTGGAAATGTGTGTACTTCTCATTCCTTTACCAACGTACAAAATAATTAACAGTTTGCACACACTTTTTCCATAATAAATGTCTGAATGTGTATCAATTACATAGAAAATGTTTCAGTTGGAATAAAACTGAGGAAAGGTGCTAGGTCTTCATTGAAAATAATGCCTATTTCCTATAAGCAGGCTACTACTTGTGACAACATGGTTCCTCTTTATTATCATCTAGTATTTATTTTGAATTTGGGCAAGTTAATTTAGTTATTATAGACTAATCAGTTACAGCAAATATTCTCTATGCATAGGAATTTAATTTCCAAAGACGATTCCCATGTAAACAGTAAAGCATTTTAGAAAATGCCTACCCCAAAAGCAGTAAAACATTTTAGAAAAGCTCTACTCCAGAATGTAATTAAGAGGGCAAATTTAAGAGTTACCATTTAAATTGAGTTACTCATAAAAATGCCTTCTAAAATAGTGACATCTCACATAGCAATTAAATGCTAAGGTCTTGGAATACACTGTAAATAAAGGTAATAGTTTTAAACACCATTATGTGCCAAGTGCTTTATATATATTTCCTCGTTTAATTCTTATTATAATCTTAACAATAAAATATTTGTGATTGCTAGAAACATGTGGGATACAAGTAATAGAACCCAGGCAAAGTGTCAACAAGAAGGAGTTTATCATCTCAGAACACAAGATTCGCAGAGAGGGGACATTTCTGACACTGAGTAGCTAAGCAGCTCAGTAATACCATCATGAACCAGGTTTCTCTCATCCTTTTACTCTTTCATCTTTAATATGTTTTACACTTTTTGTATGGGTTTCTTCACCTTCCCAAGATGGCTGCTAGAATTCTAGGAAATGTCTCCCCACTCAGCTGAATATAGAGTTATAAAAAGGCAGTATTTCCTTTATAGACCTTCTTTCATCAAGGAAAAATTATGTTCTAGGAGCCTTCTGATATGCTCTTAAAGTTTATTGGTCAGATTTGTGTCACATGATTATTCTTTAATCTCTAGCCAGGAGAGTGGAATTGTCATGATTGGCCTAGACGAAGAAAATTTTATCCCTGGGTTACAGGAATAGCTCCGTCACTTCATACAAAATGTTAAAATATTGGGATTTCGTTAACAAACTGGAATAGAGAGTGGATATTGAGTGGAGAGCAAGTCTTGTCTGCCACATTAATGCTAGAACCACGTTATGATAAAGAAACTAAGACTCAAGGTTTAAGTAAATTTTCACACAGCTATATACACAGTGGACATTGATTTTGTATATCTGTATCAGCCTCCAAAATCTACTTCCTACATAGCAATAACTACTTGTTTTTTAGATATTAAAGAGAAAGCCTGTCCCATTTTTGAAATCTTTCTTTTTTCAAAACAATGAAGCTATGGGGAAAGATATCAATACACATCAACGTTAATTGTCTTGTGGAAAAGTATTGCAACCCACGTAACAAAAAAAAAAATCACTACTTTGTCCTTTGGATGGTATCCTTGAAAATTATCAGTGCTACGGGATTAAAGTGATTCCTAAGCAGAACTAGGGAAAACAGAGGAGGTAAAGGTAGGGGTGATTTTTTTTTTTTTTTTTTTTTTGTGAGGAGATCAGCCCTGTGCTAACATCTGCCAATGCTCCTCTTTTTTTGCTGAGGAAGACGGCCCTGGGCTAACATCTGTGCCCACCTTCCTCCACTTTATATGGGATGCCGCCACAGCATGGCTTGCCAAGCAGTGCGTCGGTGCGCGCCCAGGATGCGAACCAGCGAACCCCGGGCCGCCGCAGCAGAGCGCGCGCTCTTAACCGCTTGCGCCACCGGGCCGACCCCGGGGGGTGGGGGGGGGTGATATTTTTTGACCCTAAATACCCCAGGTCCCTTAGGACATCTTCACATACCATATAATGTTTCTCTGAGATCAGGCTCATCTAGAAGGAAATAATTCAATCACCTTTAGATTAAAAGGTGCAAATGGAAAGTTTGGGAAACTGAAAAAAGCAGAGTAGACATTCAGATTCTTACTTATGTTATACTCAGAAACATTCCAGTGTTTGAGCAAAAGCCAACCAGAGGACTGACACAACCGAGTAGCATAATGCAATGCAAGAGATACTGACCTCAGATCAAAGAAATCCACTTCCCACTCAACAACCCTTTGATGTTGCATCATTGTTCATACCATCACCAGTCTTCTCAGTGATAAGTCACTCTCCATAAACATTTTGTTGTATAAAGAATTGAATCCTAAATTTGGAAGGAACACATAAAAAGTCCATCTGGATATCCTGCTTACATTAAGTACTCCAGAATATATTATTTATTTTGACAAACATTTTTAGAAACTCTCTTTCTGTTGTGAGGCTAAATGAAAGACACTAACATTCCTGGCAAAGAAAGTAACGTAATTTAAGGCAAGCAAATATGCTTTATCTTCTTCAGTCAAAAGTATTGAATCTAACCATCTAAATAAATAACAACAATGAAAAAATCTTTCTCTAAATTTTGAGAAGTATATATAGTCTGCACATCAAGTCTGCACAGAATTTCTGAATTTCTAACATTAATTTAATGAAATAATAAAATAATATTCACTTTCTCCACAACTCCCAATACAATTTTCTTAGACAAAATGGCTGTGCATTTCTGTTTTAATGTGTTCCTCCAGTAATAGGAATATGAAAAAGCAAATCGCAACATCCCACTCCCATTTTTATCCACAGCAGTTCACCAAAGCACAATACAATTGTTTTAAAATAATGTTGCTGAATAGTGTTAAACCTATAAAAATTCCTAATTTGCAAAAACACATAAACATATTTGAGATTTTTTACAATCAGCCACTACAACATCTGATGTGCTTCTTTCTGTTTTGCTGTAACTCTACATTATTTTAAATTCAAAAGGTTTCTGCTAGAATTGGATTATGATTATTATGCAGGAGCATATCCCAGTATAAACAGCTTGCTTGGCATTTACATATTGCTCCCACATGCATCTGTATCTGACTTCTCAGTAAGTCAGAAGCACATATTTTATTATTATGAAAAGAACACAGTTTTTTATTTACTACGGAATCTTGGGTCTTCGCAAACAGAATAATCTAGCACCATAGAGCTTATCCAGCCAAAACCTGAACTGATAATAATTGATATAAATTTACAAAGCATGTAAATATTTCAATCTCAAATCTGTATTATTAATGCAAGATCATCAAACATTGTCCACAATGAACTCAGAAATTCCAGCCTAGTTGTTTTTATAATAATGAGGGTCAACCAGCTGAACAAAAAATGAAAATTTAAGCAATTTTTGTTTAATCTGGATGGAGACATGGAGCCTCTCTTCTAGGGCAATATAAACGTGACAGATCTACCATATCTGCAGTCAACATGAAACAAATCCTATTTTCTAATACTAGAAATAGGTCCACTTTTTCCTACAAGGGGTATAATAACAAGATTTCTGAAAAGCAGGTATACACGTCCTCAAATGTGCAAGTAAGTAATATACAATAGAATTTCTTATGATTTCATGCCGTTCTGCTAGCCTCATAGAGAGCCCTGAACTGCCATATGGAAAATACTGTCACATAAACCTAAACGCTCAGTATTGAAGGTCACTTCAAATTTTGCTTGCCTTCATTGTGATCATTCATTTTGCTAAGACGGGGCATTGTGGCCTTCCTAGTCTCAGATATTTCAAGAATTAAATTTACTACCTGATCAGTGAGTGACATCTCTTAACTCCGTAAAAATAGATCATTCACAGAACATTTTGGCTAAGATGCTTCAAAAGGTCAAGAGTTTTTATTTTTATTTAGAAATGAATATTTATAACAATTCTACATCATAACCTTTTTCTCTTTTGAGTTTTTGGTAGGGACAAAAATGGCCCCTTTTCTTAACGTCGTCAAAATCATCTGGCCTTGTAAATCTGGGGTAGAGTAAACAGCCTGGGAGAAGTTACAAGAGGGAAAGGCAGGCATGGTTTCTCAGAAGAATACGCATCGTATACTGAACGTCAGTCTTTCCATGTAAGTTGCCAACTGTTTTGAGTACAAATGTTTCTCTATAAAGAATCAGATGTTCCTTTTCCTTCCATTCCTCTAGTCTGGTAAGACCGGTGCCATAAAGTCATTGCAAAAGACAGCAAACAACTTTGTTATTGTAATGGGCTTTTTTTTTCTTAACAATAGGTCTAGCAGGTGGCATGTGGCTATGGCTGGGTCTGTCTGCATCTCCAGGGTGCCAAGATGTCCTTCACAGTTTCTGTGGGAGGAATTTGTTGGTGGGATTTGGATTGTAAAGGCACGCGAGCATCTGCTGCCTCCCTGGTCTCATTACCATTCACACAATTAACTCCTGCGGCTCTCGGCTTAGCAGCCAGAACCAAGGACTCAATTTTACTGCCTCTGTGACAATGCTCATTATCATTCATCTGAACTTAAGAGTTCTCAGGCTTTCAACTCTGTGGAAAGTTTTCTCAGGAAAATAGATCACACACAGGAAAGCACTGGGAATAAAGAGTGAAGAAGCAGAAAAATGGCTAAGGACCCAAACCAACACCTGGAAGGAACTGGAGGTTCTAGAATGAGGAATTTTATTTCACTTTGTAATAGCATGCCACGTCTTTCAAGACTGTATCACATTTCAAAGGCCTATGTTTGATCTTCTAATATTTTCAGTTAAAGGAACTATAACCAGTTAACAACAGTTATTTCAACTGTCCTTACTGGTTCCAGTTCCACTTTTGGATCCTGTAGAAGTTTTGGTCAAGACCAAAATTCTGTCTCCAAAAGGGTTTTGAGTAATTTTCAGTAGAGATTAAACAGAGGGGTCTGAAATGCAAGGAGGGAAAGATTCACAGAAGATATGACAAATTCAGGCAGGCCTAGATTTTTAAAGCCTCAGTCAGTCTGATTAATCAGTGTTAAGTTGCATAATTATCAGAAATATTACCTGAAAATTAAAGTTGTGCTGTCTCTTTAACTGCTGTGTCTCATGATAAATATTCATAAACTGCAGTTATTAACAAGTTTATAATGGGCCAGATTAGGTGATAATATATGACTTTTTACTACCTTAAACAGCAGAAGTCTGTCATTTATTGACATGCAGACTACAAAGAAGTTAAAAGCAAACGTCCTTCCTTGTTACTCAGTGATATAAAAACTGCACCTTTTCTTAAAAATAAAACTTAGTTTTGGAAAAGAAGCATTTAAAACAATCTGGCTCAAATGGAATAAAGCTTCAACAACAAAAGAATGATTAGGCTGTTAAAAGCTGGGCAACCTGTGTTGTGTAGTGAAAGCTATGAAGTTTTATTTGTACTTTTATGAAAAAATTAGGTTGTGAAAGAGAAAGTTTACAAAACTATCTTTCTGCAATGAGTAAAACTTTAATGACTGCAATTGAGAAAAAAATTATATTGGTGATGTCATTATTGAAAATTTTGCATTTATTAAGCTTTATATTTCCTTAGAAATGGGAAACAATCTTACTGATCCTGATTCTACTGCTTTTCCTTTGAATTCCATAGGTCAAAACATACAATTTCAGTAATACATACATTTTTAAAATTTGGCATCAGAGATAAAGACATTTTCTTTAAGATTATAAAAGTATTATTATAAATTTAAATTACCTAATTTTATTTACTATTCTATACGGTCCTCCAAAATGCACGTTTTCTCAAATAAAACACAAGAGAAAATAAAATAAACGTTTGGGATGTGATATAATTCAAATTCACTATCATGTGAACGGAGAAAAAAACGTCACTTTGGGTATTCTAATGCTTGTTATATGTTATAATCCATGTTGGGATGATAGGTAATGTGTAGTTGAATCTGCAGAAAATGCATTGCCCCCAGGCTGCTTAGACAAAATAAAAGTGAGTGTCTGAATTTTTTATATCTTGTCTTAGTATAAGTGATTACATTCCATTAGCAAACTTTAGGTACCTAGAATTTCTTGGCAGCTTAGAATAAAATGCTTGAAGTTATTTCTGTATGCTAGAGGTCTAGTATAAACATCTCTGGTACTTACAGTGCCCACGTAGGCTCTCACAGTAAGGCTGTAGACCCAAATCCTGACTTCTCTTTACTCTGCAGAAGCATGGTTGCAAATTGTTTTAAAAGTTGCATCCATGGAAATGAAACTTTTGTTATTTGTTTCCTGATTCTGATACCCATATGAAATGCTGTCTGGTTCACAATCTTTGTATCTGTCTTTTTTCCCATCCGAGACCCTTGAACTCCAGCCGTTGCTCCTCCAGAGCTCTGCCCCAATGTATGTAAAACCAATCTTGTCCTGAGTCAGGAAGGATGCACGGATGTTGGTGCTCACCAATAATAGATGCTCCATCTAGTCTGACCCTAAGCCTGGTCCCCGGCTCTAATAAGACCTCTTCCTTATACCTGATGTGTCATCCTCACCTATTGTCCCTGTTCTAATGGTTGATCTTCAGATGTTTCCTGGCTTTGCTAGTTTTATTCTCTTGCCATTCCAAATCCAAGTGACTCAATCCTGCTCCAAACTTTTTTGGTTGTTGCCCTTTTATCAGCTGGTGAAATTCTGTAATGCTGATACTCCTTTGGGAATCTCCCCTGGAATCCTTATTGTCTGCACCACCTACCCATGAGAGTACCAACCATCTCATGTTAAGCTGCCAAGTACTCATGGATTGACGGTTTGTGGTCTGCTGCCAGATGCTCTGATGTTCTGCCCACCACATTGGATCTTCTTTCAATGCTTTGGATGCGTCTCCTAGCATTTGCTCAGCTCCAGTAAGAGGTTTTGTTTACAGATTCTCTCCCCACAGGAATTTGTGCTATCACATGGTTAACCAAGACTTGCTTGTTATTGCTCGCCAATGTCCATAACATAAACGAGATTTTAGCAATATTTCTGCTTATTAATGCATTACAGAAAATGTGAACTTCATGGAAACTGAACATACGCCAACTACTTAAATTCTATTTCAGGTATTGCCAAAGTTTATAGTATGAAATATTGTTAAAAATAATGGAACACAAGCATATATGTTATTAATACAATTAGATCTTCAAAAGCAACGAATTGTGTCTTATCTTTGTGAATCATGTTAGTGATGTTTTAGGTATAATTTTTTTTTAATTGTAACTAAAATAAAACAAACCTATACCAATAAGCCAGGATATGTCAATTAAGTCAAGTTCAATAGTTGGTTAAATCATTATTATGCTAAAGGAAATAAGAATTGTGTATAACCATTATAGCAAACATATTTGCTATATTTTGTCCAAGGATTCTAACGTGAGTGTGTATGTATACAAATAGATATATGTGTATACATGTATACTTTCATTATTTTCTTATATATAATAGTCATATATCAATATAACTCTTAAAGGAAACATAATGACTATAGCCACATGCTAAAATATAATTAAAATAATAGAGTGCATTTCCTCTCCAGAGTTATAAGTATGACAGCAGCCAAATGTTTACTAGAATGTTTTCTAAAAAGCATATGCTCCCAGGCACATGAGGTAAATCCCTGAGCAGATACAATGCATAATGAAGCAGCTGGTATCACCTCTTACAAATTAAAAATATACAAATTTTAGTATTTTCTTGATGAGAATTAAAAGTAATCTGAATTTTTAAACTCGAACATACATACAAATATTACCTTATTCTTCATGTGTGAAAATAAATCACTTTCTTTATAAAAAATAAGATCTCACCATTTACTTAGGAGAAATCTGTGTATGTCACTAACAAAACTGATGTGCTGCATTTAGTTTTTAGATGGAATATCTGCATTATACTCATGTTATTAATCAATGTTAAAATGTCATATTCACGTTTTGCCTTTGAGTGCCCTTTTAAAACCATCATGTTATTAAGATGTTGTTTGACTGTTTTGCCCTTACAAAAGTCCCCTTAAATCACTGGATAAGGCTGTTAAGCAAATGTAAAGTAAGTCAACCATGCATTGTATGGCATATGGGCAATTTCCATTAAAGAAGTTTGTATGTGGATAAAAGTAAAACTCTATAAAATGGAATATCAGCGTCTAAATGGATTTGGAGGATAACTAATATTAATGCTACACTAGTCAAATTCCTTGAGTAAGCTGAATATTATTCCTGGGGTTTTTATTCTGTCTCGTGAACAGGTAGTTTAAATATTAGCACTTAACTCTTTTTAAAAATCATGATATCGAGGCAGGTTACATTTTTGTCTTTAAAATAGTATTTTACCTTAGCTATTTTTAAATTATAAATAATATATTGGTTAATGAGGCTTTTGATGAGTGATTGTTTTATAGAACTGATGATATTGGTTCACAAAAGTTTCTTTGCTCAGGGTCATGACAACCTTCCTTATTAGCCATTGCTTACTTTTTAAGTAGTGATTCTCAACTGCAAATGTATGAGCCTTAGAGAAATGCATTTTTTTTTTTTTTTTTTTGCAGGGAAAGATTCACCCTGAGCTAACATTTGTTGCCAATCTTCCCCCTTTTTGTCCTCCCCCCACAAAAGTGCATGGTTGTATATCCTAGTTGTAAGTCCTTCTAGTTCTTCCTTGTGAGCCGCTGCCACAGCACACCAACCAACAGACAGGTGATGTGGTTCTGCGAACGGGAGGTGAACCCAGGCTGCCGAAGTGGAGAGAATGCCAAACTTTAACCACTAGGCCCTCAGAGCTGGCTCAAAAAATGCATTTTTTCAGTGATTCTCCCCGGGTTGGACATTGGAATCACCTGTAGAGCTTTACAAACTACTGATGCCTGGATCTCACCCCTAGAGGTTCTGACTTAAGTGGTCTGTTTTGCTTCCTGGGTAGTTGGAAAAGTATCCCAGGCGATTATAATATTCAGTGAAGCTTGAGAATCATTACAGTTGACATTTTCTAAAAGCAAGCAATTTGACTCTGAAGAAGATTTTGTCTGTATTATGCTTAAAATATTGAAACAAGCAAACTGATTTCTGATTTGACAGCAAAATTTGTGGTATTTATATCTCATTTCAGATTTGAGAATAGCAGTGGAAGAGGCAAATAAAGAACAGGGGTCATGATGAGGAAGCAGAAGGGTAAGGAGCATGAACACATTGGGGAAAGCAGGAAAGGAGAGTGAGCTGGTGTGTAATGGAGGGAGAGAAGGATATGGTGAGTAAGAGCATTTCTGTCAAACTTTTTCTACCTTACAATCCTCTATTTTCTTATTATTCACATAAGAATACAAATTATGTATAAATGATTGTATATTGGAAGGAGAAAAACAACAAAACACCAGCATTAAACAATAGCTATTTGCTGTTCCATCTTTAAAAAAGAGACTAAATTAGAAACAAATTCTGCCTTTAGAGATTCTCTTGAAATGAGTTGCTTCTTGACCAAGGAGAAGTCAGGACTAACACATTCACATATGATGTCTCATATTTCCATGCAAGCATTCTAACTATGAAAATCTGGTCCTTGATTCTGGCTTAAATGTCACCTTCACTCTCCCTGAAAAATGAACTATCAGTTCAAAGGCAATCCCAAAGAGAATTGGTGATAGATGTGCTACAATACAAATGTTACACTTTAAGTAACTTAAAATGTTATGAAAAGGGACAAATGAAGACGCTCTGAGGCAAATTGGGAAGCCATAAGGCCCTAGCAAACATGTATTTCAGCACAGTGGCTGTCTGAGGAAACTGGATTAGGCCATCCATGTAAGGGAGATGCAATATCTAGGCTAGGCCAAGTAAACAGGGATGGCAGAGGGTAGAGTTTTAAAGAGTTAAAGAGATTTCTTTATTCCCATCACTATGGAGGAGTGCCTGGAAGACTATTTAATACCTTAAACATGTGCCAATTTAATTGGGTAATGTGAAATTGATAACTCTATAGCTCAAGTACTAAGATGATTAAACATTAATTTTTCTCTTAAATGGTACATTATGGACAACAATGGACTGAAAAGGGCAAGGGGCAAGTGTTAAAAAAGAAAAAAACAGATGAACACAATGAAAGCAGAGGCATGATATCAGAGAACTAGAGATAAGAGTCTGGCTGGGGAAGACTTCTGATGGACACCTTGCTGAGCGCGGTCTGATTTACCGTAGGCTTTGCCATTGACTTGAGATTTGACCTTCAGACAAATTAAATGTGAAGAGATGGTACCCTCTTCCTGTCCTAATTTCTTTCACCACTATGCATTACAATTGTTTGACTAGATCAATCAAATTGGTCAATCAATTAAAATTCTACTCAGCACTACATTTTCTGACCAATATTCATCTTTCTTTATTAAATGGAGTAATTGCTTACCTTAAAATGATTATTATAAAAATCAAGTCATTGAATGGCAGTAATACAAAGTAAATTATTTGGACAAAGCTATTCATTGCAACACTATTTATAATCCCCCCAAATAAAAATAAAAACAGGATTAAAGTGGAAATAACTCAAATACCTATCAATAGTGTATGAATAAGTTTGAATAAGCTATGAAAAAAAGACTATGTATAAGACTATGCAGCTGACATGAGTAGCCATTTTACTGAGTGACCACTGGGACATGGATAAAATTATATAGATTATGTTTCAGGTTATCTCAGAGGTATAATCTGCAAAATTTTAAAAAGCTTATTGATGGAGGAAGGAGAGAATAGGATGGAGGTGAGAGTATATAAGCTGAATTTCTTTGCATATATCCTGCTTATATATTGAACTTTGGAATCATGAAGTTCATCAATCAAAAATATACTCTATAATTATAAAACAAGCAAATTTTTAAAATAAATAACATGAAACAAGTGAACATAAGTATGTATTTTATTTGTTAAAAAACACACACACTCTTTCATACATATATTTCTTAATTCTTGCCATTGAAGAGACATAGAATCAATGACCAATCTAATAGGAATGAATTCCTTTGCCCTAATTGTGGTCTCTCAACACTACTTTCTACTGAAAGGAACTAGGGTTCCTTGGAGAAAAGGTTGGTTCTAGGTCTGAGACAGGAAATGTGTAAGATGAGTCTGGATCATCTCATCATAATAGAAAGCAAAAATGTCAGCAAAGCCTAGAAGGATAATGTCTTTAGGACTCAGGAGCAAACTTGAATAGACCCCCACTAGCCAAAATGGAATCATTTGATCATCATTAAGGATAATAACTGAACTGTATTAGAATATATTGAAAATGTTTAAATTCATGAATTCATAAAGATAAAAAAACAAAAAAAAATTATTGGTCACCTTTGAAAGGTGCTAAAGAACCTAATGTCTCGTAAGTAAAGAGAAAGAATTGGGCTTTTTTTTTTTCTCTTTATAATTTTATTTATTTATTTTTTCCCCAAAGCCCCAGTAGATAGTTGTATGTCATAGCTGCACATCCTTCTAGTTGCTGTACGTCGGACGCGGCCTCAGCATGGCCGGAGAAGCAGTGCGTCGGTGCACGCCCGGGATCTGAACCCGGGTCGCCAGTAGCAGAGCGCGCGCACTTCACCGCTAAGCCACGGGCCGGCCCAAGAAGAATTGGGCTTTATTCTGCTTTTTCTAAATAACCTCTACTTATGGTTAACCAGAGTTGATATGGGAATGTTCCTCCTTTTAAGAACTATTCTGACAAGAGAAGATGAATGTTAAAATTAGAATATTGTAATTTTTCAATCTACAATGGAATAAGTCATGTAGGCAATGATCATCAATGACTGATATCACAAAAGGATAATCAGAGATATTATGTGCCTCCTGATGGAAATGTACACCACCACTTAGAAAATAGACTTGATAAAACACCTAAAAGGAATCTGATCAATCCTCTGGAATATCACATTACAGGAAATACAAGGAAAGAAAATCATGCTAAAGACACTGCTGGGATGCAATTAGCAAACCTCAGAATGTGGGAAACTCTGCAGAAAAAATAACTAATAAATATGTTCAACAACAATTAAAGAGATGAAGTGGTAAACACTGCATTAAAAGATGTTTTAATTAACCAGAAAATATGGCCCTTCTTTTTGTTCACATTTCAAGGAAACAAACTAAACTTAAAAAAAAATTGGAAAAATTTGATAATATTAAGGAATTATTTCCTTAACATGTGATAATGATGTGGCTATGTTTGATTAAAGAGCCCTCAGGAAAAAAAAAAATTCAGTAAAAAAGCATCACTTTAACTCTTAGACTTTTTCTGAGAAGCACCCTAAAAAATAATTTCTACAAAAATGATTAAATGTATGATAATTATTTTATATTTTAAAAAAATCTACTTGCCCAATTAATAGCACTAGAAATCACTCACTTATTTCAGATGCCGCTTAAGCTTGTAGATTATTGTTGTTGTTTTAATCAATAAATCGATATGGCAACATCCAGTGCCAGTAATTCAGAAATTATTCCAAGCAATGTGGCTTTCTGGCAACTGTCCTTCCTGAATCTGACATACAATCTGAAAGTACTAGGAATTTATAATCTCTTATTGATTTATATGCTAACAAGTAATTTCCAGGCTATTGGTACTCATATTTGTGTCTTAGTTGGTAGAAATACAAACATTTGATATTGTGTAATTAATAGATAGGAAATAGATCCCAGAGTAACTGGAATAGAAGAGAATGAAATGATAAATGACAACTTAAGCATACTCATTATCAATTAAGCTCCTTCTTCATGTATTTCATTGAATCACCAAAGGTCATAAGTTTATAAGACATCAGTTTATATTATTTCCAGATATTTATATTTTTATAAATGCCTATATGATATGTTTATACATGTTTATATATGTATGTGTGTACAGGAGTTTGTGGAAATGTGTGTGTGTGTGAGAAAGAGAGGCAGGAGTCTCACAGTGCTCAAGAGCCCAAACACTAAGGAGTTAGATGTTCCTGGGTACCACTCCAGTTTTGGCTCTGGTGCTTACTAGTCATGCAGACTTGGCCAAATTACTGATACTGATTTTAACTATCTCGTCTTAAAATAAGGATAATAAAATGCCAACCTCATACTTTTGCTGTGAGTATTGATTGAGATAATGAATTTATGGAATTTAGCACAGTTCCTGGCACTTGGTCAGCGCTCAGCAAGTAATCCCACAGATAAACCAAGATGAATAATTTACATCCAAGCTTTTTTAAAAAAATTATTAGAGAGAAAAAGAGAATATAGAAAGAGAGAAAGAATGCACGGAGGAGAGAGTTAAATTCAGAAGAGACTCTTTTCAATATTATTTCTCCCTTTACCTGGATTATCTTTATTGAGCCTGAAAAATTCTATTCCAAACCATTAATCCTGTAAGGAAGAGTCTAGAAATCTGTGAACACTTTCCTCCTGACTATAAGTAGCATAATTAATGATCAAACTTGCTCTTTATGTTTGTCATAAACCAGGACCCTCAGATTAGAACCCATTCAAATATTTCCATAGAAATATATGTTATGCAACAAAGTGTCTCTAAGAACACAAAGGAATCAATATCTGGCCCTGTATCTCATATGTCATAAGATAAACAATGTTTCTAGAAATACAGAAGTTCTATTTACAAATAATCTCAAAATATTTTAAAATGGTATCAGCATTACTGTTATAATTTGTATCATTTTCCTTCAACAAATTGGATTGATTATAATGAAAACTCCAAACTTAATGATAAACAATCTCTGAAAAGCTCAACCCTTTCCTTCAAAAAATTCATATATTAGACTAAAACAATGTTTCATAAATGTTAGTCATTCTTGTAACACCTATATGGTTACAAAATTATATTTTCTTCACACTGACCTAATATTTTCACTTAAAAATTTAAAAAAGGAAAATTTATTATTACTATAAGCAGTGGTAGAAGAAAACAAATAGAAAATTAAATCACTTGCCATATATTAAAAAAAAGGTATATGCAATGAAAACAATCCGTTATTTTAAAATAAAAACAAGATAATGATTAAGTCAATATCCCTCCATCATGGATTTTTATAAGACCTTGGATAGTCCATGCCTTAGTAACCCTTCTGGCTTCTTCTCTCATTGTGCTTCCCTTCACTCTCTCTTTTGCATGAAACTGTCATTCAAGCCTTTGCACTCTGTGATTCCTCATCACAGGGCCTTGCATTTATCATCACCTCTACCTGGATACTCTCCATATCTACTTAATGATGATTTATTCTTTACAGGTTAGTTGGAGCATTGTTTTTTCAAAGAAGTCTTCTCTGATCTCTCTGATCAAGTCAAATCACCCCATTATAGTTTCTCCTGTTTAGCCCTTGTCAAATTAATGATTTTTCATTTGTTTTTGTGTCTATTTGACTAATCTCTCTCCCATTAGCCTCTAAGTTTCAAGAGGACTGTGATTATGAATGGTTATGATAGCATTGTGTCTGCGGCAACTAGTATTATGACCAACCCACAATAAATGCAGACTATATTTTGTTAAATAAATAAATGAAAAAATAAATGTATTTCCACCATATTTTGAAAGCATAAGGGGGGCCAGCTCCGTGGCATAGCGGTTAAGTGCGCACGGAGGAAGATTGGTACAGATGTTAGCCCAGGGCCAGTCTTCCTCAGCAAAAAGAGGAGGATTGGCATGGATGTTAGCTCAGGGCTGATCTTCCTCACAAAAAAAGTAAAGAAGAAAACATAAGGAAGAAAAATCCTATATACATATTTTTTAGAATAACCACCCCCTTTACTCATCTTACTGTACATTTTTCTCACTCCTAACCATGTTGAATTTAGATTTAACAATGAGCCAAATGACAGTTAGATATGGTTTTTGAGATATTGCTATATTTTTCCAGAGAAAGGCTGTGTTTGCTTTCTCAGGTGAGAGAGATTGTCAAGGTGATTTTGTTGTTCGGAATTTTGATTTTCAGAATTCTTGAGTCTGTCAAATTCTCCTAGGCAGTGCCATTTCAATACTGGTGCACCATTATTTTCAGATTAGATCTTTAATTTTGACATAAAAGGTCTATCTAGGTTGTAAATCCAACAAACAAATCACATAACCATTGAAATAAAAATCAAAGTTCCTCCATGGACCACCTAAAATTCTATCATATACTTCCACAATGGTGAATACTGGACTGAAGGATAGTTTTCAAAGTCATATTATTTATATTTCTGAAGATTTCATGGTATACAAAGCATTTTCATATATGTTATGTGTTTTGATCCTCCCACGAGTAGTAAAACTTGGGTAGAGCAAGTATGCATATCCCCATTTAACAAATGTAAAGCCTCGGTGAAATGGCTAAGATCTTATTGATATTTTATGGTGAGCATTCTGGTTCCAAGAATCATACTATCTTAGAGTTAAAAAGGACTGGTTATTAAAATGGAGTAGATATTAATGATCTTCAAGGAACTCTGAAGTTAGTATTGAGAAGACCTCCATATAGATATAATATTGTGTACAGTAATGGAAGGCGGAAGGTTAGGAAAAAAACAAAGGTCCAGTGTACCAAAGATTTCAGTGAATGGTGAAGAGTTATTGGAGTATTTGCAGATAGAAACAATAAAGAGAGACAATAATATAATAACTTACAATATAATCAAATGAAGTAAGCCTCAGAGAAGAAAGGTTGGTCAGAAGAGGGAGAGAGTGGTGAGGAAGTATCAGTGGGATCTAAAAAAAATATGAAGATTTCCTCCTAATTAAATTTACTGGAGACACAGGAGAATTAGGGTTCTAGACTCAAGACATTCGTGAAAGAATCAACAATTTTAAGGGAGAGGCCAGTATTAGTTATGCTAAGGAAGTTCAGAGATCATCCTATGAAATATCTGAGACTATTTGCCTGTGAGATGGGAGGGGACAGCAATCAAGAGGGGATAGACAAAACAATTTTAAGCAGTTGGAAAGGAGATAAGAGGAGGAAAAGTGTGTGGAGGTGGAGCACGTCCACAACATGAAGCGATGAGATGGAGAAATGCTGGTCTGGGAGACAAGCATTGTGGGGAGGGAAGGACAATTACTTAAAGGGGTCTGTAGCTTTTGCAGAGTAGTTTGCAAATCTGTAGAAAAAGAAAAGCCCAGAAATATAGAGATAGCACACATAGAAATACATAGTTGGAAAGAAGATCTTTTGCGTCACCTTTGGAGCCATGAAAGTGACAGGAAAGTAACTAAAGGGTGAAAACTTCTGTACTATTTTCTTTGTATTTTCACATCGCTGAGATTCTGAAAGAAAATCAACAAAACCAAACACGGCATGTTCAATTTTGTGGTTACATTTTGAATTCAAGAAACGAAAAAACATATTGCCAAATGTTGTTTTTACGAAATTAGTTATTGTCTTGTTCCATAGAAGATACTAGAAGATAGGAAGAAGTATTAGAATTCAACGAAGTTTACTCTCCAATACCATCACCCAAAGGAGAAAGTGGTAGAAGGACAAAAATAAAAGAATTCCTGGGTGAAGACAGAAAAAAATGGAGAAAGCTTGGTAAACAAGGATTACTCAGACTAAATTGTCCTTATTTTGCTCCTTTTCTTCCTCTTACTTCATCATTGAATACACGGAGAGTAGATGGCTTGAAATAAACTGGGAACTCAACTGATTTCTCTCAATACGTGTGACTTACTCTGCGCGAAGCTCATGACTAGACTTTTGGAGATATGAAATAAACAAGGCGTCATAGGCGTTTACTACAGCAAAGGGGGAAGAGATGTGCATCAGAAAGTAACACAAAATACATGTGTTGAATTGGGCCATACCTGGGAAATGAGGCCACAGGAGCATAGAGGTTTAATTCTTCTTAGAAATGTCACAGACCAATGGATGAGATTATATATAAATTGGACCCTGAGGATTGTGTCAAATTGGTATAGGTGGAGATGCAATAGAAGGGAACTGCAGAAGGCCAGGAATATCACGATGGAAAACAAATTCTAGGGAAGGTGAGTTTTGTGGGGGATGAAACTGGCAATTCAGGCCAAAAAAGAAATAAGGAAGGTCTGAAGAGCTTCTAAAGGCCCTGTTGAAAGGTATTTGCATTATATTGGTTACAAATTCCTTTGCGGATCCAAGGAAAACTTGTGCTTCTCATGCATAGGTGCACATTCAGGTGATATTTTGGACACTGTTTCAGGGCTTCACACAAGGCTTTAGCCATCAATCAGTTCTGATTGTAGGCAATGGGAACTAAATAAAAATATGCAGGTAAAATGATAAAGTGCAAACAATTTCTTGGTTCCATGCGAATCTCATCGTCACTAACTAGAACTCTGGGTACAATGTGGACTTAAAATTCTGAGGATACTTCTTAAGTGCAGAAGGATTGTAACCCTTCTCTGAAGAGGGGTACATTATCTCCAAGAGTAGATGCTTTCAAGATGTAAACATCATCTATGAGAGCATATATCCCTGATTGTGTGTAGGCAGAAATAGCTCCTCTGAGAAGCGTACCACTTAAAACGAAAAGAATGTATCTATCTTGAAAGCTGAGAAAAATGACTGCGTTTTGTTCCTCCCATGTTATTTGCATAAAGGGATTTTTATCACTCAGACATTTCTTGAATTAGAAAGCAGCTTTCACAGATTTTACCCTTTGAAAATGACAATATCTAATCTCTTTGCTTTCATGAGCCAGGGCTGCATTGCCAAATATCTCAGAAGGGAAACAGTAAACCATTTTTCACAGATCCTCCATAATAGATGAGATATGAAAGGAATTTCATGGAAGTTGAGCACCCTGGAGGTTATTAGTTTGCCATAATATAGAACATTATTCTGACATCATATTGTCATCATTATTATTTTCTTGTGCAACCAACCTAAAACATTTGAAAAATTTATCAATTTTATCATTTATGGATCTTAATAAGGAATATATGTCCTTTTCTTAAAACCATTAAGCTATGAAAGACATTTATATTTTATTTTAAGTTATACATACATGTACTGAATATTTAACATATCAATTTAAAGTATATTGGGAAAGTAACCAATACTTAGTTAAAACAAGATAATATTTTCTTAGGACAATATGTGTTCAATTAAGACACCAAATATTATGAAAATATATAATAATATACACCTGTAATATCAAAGGTTTGAAAAATAAGTAGAACTTTAAAGTCAAAATGTAATAATAACTAGTGATCATTTTCTGCTTATGGTGCTACTAATGTATTTTTTTTAATATTAGTATGCATATACTTACTTTTCTTCACTGTAGTTCTATGAGACAATTGAATATACATATTGGTTCATTTTGGAAATTATCTTAAGTATTTTCAGCTTTGAAAGGTTCAGTTTTGAAATTATCTTAAGTATTTTCAAGCAAGCTTCAAAGTCAACTTTTAAAAGTTGGGAATTCAGAATCTTATCTTTTATTGATTATTATTGAGAATTTTCTCTCCCAAAGACTCTGGAAACCAGTATTAAAATGTTAACAAAACACAACTGTGTATGTTTGTTTAAATTGATAGAACTATACACTTAAAAGGGAGAAAGTTATGTAAGTTAAACCTCAATAAATCTGATTTAAAAATAAGAAAAAAGATGATGTAAAACTTTTAATGTATTTTATTTTAAAAATAGCTAGTAAAATACTTTATAATTGTCAGTATAACCATGAACTAAAGACGGTTTTTGTCAATACTAGAGAGGACGATTAGAAAAAACTTTAATTTCCATTGATCAATAATATATATATATTTTTTAAATGTTAACTTAGCATTAATTTCACTACAAAAAAAACCCCCAGCACGTTAAAAATTAAACACCTACCTCCTCTTAATTTCTGGTAGGAGACGTCAAAGAGTTTTCCTGATATATGTACTACATTTTCTTGTTTTTATCATTTAAAAGATTTATGGTTGTCTATTTAGCTAGCAGATGGGAAGTGATTTTGTGGTGTTCTATATTCATCACAGAGTGACTGCTCATTCCTATTTTTCTTCTATTTCAGAGGAAATCAAAAGAAAAATAACTTCCATTATACTGGTGCTAGTTTCATTAGTGTGCTATTGTCAGAATCCTTTACACTAGTACTAGATATGAGTCTAACTACCGGATAGTCACTAAAATAAAGCACATAGCCATGTGTAGTGTATCCAGTAGTCTAGGTTGTTTGAGTCTATGCTCCTGCTCCTGTGGACTGGCTCCACACAACTCCTCTTGTACTCGCTGAACCATTCTTCCTTCTCAGAATTCAATTGTCTGCCTTTTCTGCTAATCTCCTATTCCTCCTGCTACTAGCCCTTTTTCTTGTCTTTGAGTTTTAGATAAGACGTTATTCTCCCATTACTAGCAGCAAAACTAAAACCAAAGTGGCAAGGCTCTATAAAGGGGTTCAAAGTGTGTTACTCCTTTCAAAAGGAAGGTAATGAATTCTCTCATCTTCTCCAGCTATGTCATAAAAAGGAAGTGCATGATCTAGGCATCGAGATCCCGTATGAGATGTTCACACTTTCCATGCCCCTCTCTAAACGTGGAGAGAGAAGAGAGAGCTAACTACCAGCATTTGAATCACTAAATAACCAGTTCCCCCAACTCAACTAGGAACATGGGATTGCTGGCCAACTCAAGAACAGACAAGAGAGCCTGACCCTCTCCAACCCATGCGTTTTTCTGCTTCAGCCCCAGGAGATAACTCTCCCACAGCTCTCTTCTCCCCAGTCCAAGGCATAACCTGTCTCACGTGTAAGTAAGGAAGGTTCTATCCCCTTCCAAAAAGCATCTCTTGGAACATTGTTGTTACTTAGGCAAATCCTGCCCTCTATTCAAGAGAAGAAAAGACCTCTTCATGGTGTACACAAGGAAAGACTACCAAGGAGGAGCCCATGTTACAGTTTGCCGTTGTTCATTTTTACCTGTTGCATCGTTCTTTTTAAGGGCCCTGTATTTCAAATCAGTTGAGACCCCATTACATTTGGTCCTTTGTATCAATTCCAGAACAAGTATCATTTAATGGTATTCTTTTTGTTCCATGTGTTAGGAAAGATTTTCTATTTGCATTGTTAATAAATATGTTTTAAATCCCAGCAGGTTCTATTTAGCTAGTCTTAAAACAACATTCTTAATAGCTTTAATTTGAATTCATCCATATGAAGCGACATGTTTTGAGTATGTGGTCTTGCAATAGAATGAATTGAAGTATACTGGTTTTTCATTAGCTGAACATTTGCTCCTATGTAAAGATAACACTTGTGAAAATATGTTAGACCTTCCTCTAGTAACTTTACACATATTATAAAATTGGTTCCTTACTAAAACTTTATGAAGCAAGTACTATTATCAATGCCCATTTTAGCGTTCAAGAGAATAAGGTGGAGCCCTAGTAAGCAACTTGCTCAAGGACAAGTGAATAGTAAAAGGCTGTATTTGGATTTGAATCCAGAAATTCTGGCTCCAGAGCTCATGCTCTCAGTTACGCCTCAACTCGACTTTAGCAGGTGTCCATTTTAACTGAGGCTCTTCCTACTTTCCATCAGACACCTGAGTAGATTGTTATGACTCAGTTTTAGTGGATCAATCAACTCTGGCTACTCATCCATTTTTCTTAATAGCCCACAATGTTTGAAATAGATGGATCCCACCAAAAGATGTCCTGCCAAAACGTAAAGGCATAGAAGAATTTTCAATTACCGGATGGCCAGAAAACTGACAGAGCCACTGCCAGACGGAAACAAGATTTTGAATTACTAGAGTTTTCAAATTCCTAATTGGGAGCATGTATATCAATAAAATTTAATATAGGCCTTCTGAATTTTTATCCCTCATTCCTGAAAAGAGCTCATTGATCTTTCGTCTACTTTTCATCACATACTTCAAAAATTATACGTAAAAACTGTGAGTCTGCAAAATATCTAGGTTTTAAAACTTATTTCCTTCCTCCATATTACAACTTCTGAAAAGCAATATCATATTTCCAAGGATGAGTTACATCAAAAAGCAGTTATTTATGGAGATCATCCCTCATGCCGCTCTTGTAGGAAATAAAACTCTTATCTATTGTGGTTCAGGAAATTACTTTCTGTATATTCCTGAATCTTTTGATCTCACCCCTTTTAGGATACTTGTAATTTTTTGTTTTTGTTTTTGTTGTTTTATACACAACTTCCTCCATCATTAATAGAATATGTACCTCTTTATTGTCTTAACCCTGGATTTCTCAACGTCAGGACTAGTGACATATTGAGCAGGATAATTCCTTGTTGTAGGTGGCTGTCCTGAGTATTGTGTGATGGTTAGCAGTATCCCTGGCCTCTGTCCGCTAGATGCTAATGGCAACTCTTCTCCTCCTCACCCTTTTTGTGACAACTAAATATGGCTTCACATATTACCAAATGTCCCCTAGGAGACTCCTCCATGTCCCTATTCTAGGTTGTGAGTTTCTGTCTTAAAGCATGAAGAAACTGTCTAAGTTTCCCAAATGGATACAGGGTCATCTACAGAGTTTTCAGCTTTAAATTCTACTGCAAGGAGAATTTAACGTGTTAAGAAACACAGGCGATGAGACACAGTTATATAATCTATCATGAACTTTGGATTCAGACTCTGCCTCTAGTACTTAGCAATAATGTAAAATCTCTTACCATAGTCTTCTCATCTGTAAAGCTGAGATAATGATTTTGTGCTGATTATTTTCTTTTGCTCCCCCAGATTGTCTCTGCCCTTGTCTTCCCTGCCTGGGAGGCTGACCTCCCAGGACTGATCTCATTTTTCAGAAGAGGAATCTGAGATTCTATGATCTTAATAGGCAATTTGGCTGAGATAATAAAGAAAGATTGTATATGAAAGACATGGGCTTCATAACTAGGAGCACTGTCTAAAATTAAACCAGTGCTCTCAACACAAACGCAATAGTAACTTCCTATTTTCACAATTCTACTAATCAGGAGAGTTTTATAAACCTTATTTAATGTTTACCATGCCTTTAGAACTGTACTTAGTCCTGCATATGCTTTCTATTATTTAATTATCAAAAATGAGTGTAAAGATTACCATCCTCCTCCTTTCACAGATGAAGAAACTCAAGCCACAAAGCTTTTTTGTATGCTTTTGTATCCTACCCTTTGAACATTCTTCCCACAATCTCTGCTTGATTCGTTTCCTCCAACACTGTGATCTAATTGTGGATATCACCCCATCTGAGAGGACTCTTGTACCCACCATATCATCTAAAGCCAGTCTCCTCTACTCCTTATTAATTTCCTTTATAGCCTTATCTATAATTTCTAATTATTTTATCTCTATATTTGTTTACTTGGCATTTGCCTGCTTCTACATGATTTAAAAGCAGAGGCTATAGCTGTCTTGTTCACTTTTGTCTCTCTAATGTCTAGCATGTCAACAGATAACAATGTTTGCCTATCAAGTGTTGAATAAATGAATAGTCACAAATCTAAGAAATGGTAGAGTTAGGAATTGAACTCAGACATTTCTGAATTTAAGCAAAACTTTAAACCACTATGGCTATTCCTTTTTTTAATCTGGAGGAATCTCTAATCCTGAGACTAGAAGGGTAGCCAAGGGATACAGGCTTCTCCCACAGTCTTAGCAAATCAGTTTCGTTCTTGAAATTTTTCTTACTATTGACTATCCCCTCCCTCAATACCCTCAACCATTTGTCAGTGTTATTGTACCATTTTCCAAAATAAATAGTTAATATAATCACTTATTATTACATCCATTGCTACCTTAGTCCGTGTAATATCTTTCTTTCCATGTTATAATACAATATTCTTATTAGTCTTCTTGCTCTACTCTTTTTCTCTTGATGTATTCTCCATAGAACAATTGGTAGGTATTAAAAAGAAAATGTCATAACATTGTGTTATTGAAAATGTTCCAACCATTTTCCTTTAAAATTAGAATAAATACAATTTCATTAGAATAGCCAATAGGATCCTAGCCCCCGACATCATTGCCTGCTGCTCTCCCCCTCACTCACTGCTTCTCAGTGTATTGGCCTTCTTTAAGTCTCTTGAACAAGACAAGCCCATTCTTTTCTTTGTTATCCCATATCATTGTGTGTTAGACTTCCTCATCATTCAAGGTTCTGCTCAAAGAAGCTTTCTCTAACTACCCATCCCTTAATAGCCCATAGCCCTTGTTTTTTCCTTTGTAGCATTTATTAGTACTTGAAATTATTCATTTATGTGTTTAATGTGTATCACTCCACACTAGAGGTTTTAAAATCTTTATCTACAGCTTAACTGTACTTGCCTTTCCTAGAACAATGCCTACAAAGTAGACACTCAATAAAAAATTATCGAATAAATGAATAAATACCAGATCATACTCATTCTAGACTTTCAGAGGACTTTTAGAATAATGGTTCAGTATCATGTCCCCTTTTCTTCTTATCCAAGAATATTTTTAAGAAAAACTCAAACTAAATCTAATATGGTTGAAATTAAGGTAGGAGGTTTTCAACTGCAAATGTGGCTCCTGTATCTGAGAAAGCCAAGGGGCTATGCTCAAGCTAGAAGCTGAGGTTAAAACACTATCGGATGCTTTCTCTCTCTCTCTCTGCTTCTCATTCTCTGTTGGCTTCATTTTTCAGACAGTATCTCTATAATTGGTGTCAATATGACCACTAGCCACCCCGGGCTTACAGTTACTGATCTCAGGGGGAAAAAAGCAGCTTTCTCTCTCACAATGTGCTTGTGAGTCTTCTCAAATTATTCTTTTGCCCCACCCCAGGATATGAACTTATCTCATTAGTAGAGGAAGAAGGTATATCTTTGTGTTACAATCCCAGTAGAGCCACATGGAGTGGAAGAGGAAGAATGACTCTCAAAATTTAAAGTTCAGCAGGGCCGGCCTCGTGGCAAAGCCGTTAGGTTGGCGGGTTCCACTTCAGCGGCCTGGGCTTCTCTGGTTCTGATCCTGGACAGGGACCTGCTCACTGCTCATCGGGCCATGCTGAGAACTAGAAGGACCTACAACTAAGATATACAACTATGTACTAGGGGCTTTGGGGAGGAAAAAAAAAAAAAGAGGAAGATTGGCAACAGATGTTAGCTCAGGGCCAATCTTCCTTAAAAAAAAAAAAGAATTAAAAAAAAAAAATTAAAGCTCAGAAAAGAAGAAAGAGCAGTTAATGGCCATCAAGCCACAGCCTTCCCTTTCAGTGAAATAGAATTACCGAGGGAAACATACCCGCCATTCATAGACACCTAGAATAAACAGATCTGGGTTTAAACAAGTCCTAGAAAGATAGATCCAGGTCTATTTGGCCTTCCTTTTGGACCTGGTGGGTAACATAACTTGTCCAGTGTCTAGGACATCTGTTCACTTGGTTTGAACCTAGTCGTGAGCAGAGAAACTATGGGAACCTCAAATGTTCCAACTAGTCATGCTCCAGTACTTACTCAGTGATACTAAAGGAGAAGTGAAAGATACTACATTTAGTTCTCCATTAAACCATTGTAGCCATTGCTCTTTTTAACTTATATAGGCTGTGATGTTTTTATGTATATGTGAATACTTGCATATTTGCTCTGACGTTTGCATAGAATAAGCAAATATCCCTAATACTGAAGATACATTTCTTTATTTTAAAGATATCAATCACCTATGTGTATATTCTAGTTTAGATAAAACATCCATCCTTAGTTTGCCATTTGCTGGAATAGTTTTTTAAGAATTTTAATAATTTGGGGATAAATACAGCTGGAAATATCATAATTCCTAACAATGAAAGTTCCCATATAAATCAAAAGATTGTAGTTAAACCATAATTTTGAAAAACACTTAGCTAAAAAAATCTATTCCTCTAAACTGCTTATCTAAATTATTCCTCAAGCATTAATAATACAGGGAACAAATTAAAAACAATAACTTCCTGTAAGAAAGTATGTTTGGGGGACTCTTGGAAAATTTGAAAAACTGAACATAAGTTTCATGGGAAGAATATCTTGCTAAGCTGCCAAAGCGATAGAGTAAAAAGAGGTAATTTGTAATCATTGACCAAGTTTAGTTAAAGCTTGATTCTTTACAATAACAGAAAAAAGCTTACATTGGATGCCAGGTTTGATTATGAGGCAATGTATTAAAGATTCAAGTGGATATTGTTTTAACAATGACTAACATTGTAGTATTAACTGTTTCCCCTCCTTTGAGCTGTCTTACTACTATTTTTTTTCTACCATATCTTAAGAAATTAAATTTAAAAAATCTAATAAAACTAGGACTCCTATCCACAATAAATTAATATAAAAATATCAGTGGTTTCACACTACGAAATAACCTTATTCTATATATGTGACAAACTCTTTTACCTAAAGTTTTCCCTAAAGTCCTGAAAGTTAGATCAATAAAAGTAGGATCTGCTCTAATGATCCCTTTCTACTTAGATATGAAAAAAATACCCTCTAATAAAGAGGATTATTTACTCTTGGCTATTTGCAAACATCTCTGAATCTCTCTCATATTGATATATTTAATAATTTAAATAGTATGAGGTAAGCAGTAAAAATTAAGTACTGTATAATGAACAAAAATATATTTGCCAAATCCAATGGTCCCTTTTTAGTTTTTAACTTAGAATTCTCTACAGTCTTTAATTAACTCTAATAGCAATCCTTTCTTTTTAACCCTTCATTTCTCTTCTTTCATTCTTTCTTTTCTTTATTACTCCTTCTCTTTTTCCTTTGTTGGCTTCTCTTTAGGCTTCCTCCTTCAAAATACGAATATTCCTCCAGTTTAAGTTCTATCATTGGCTTTTTAAAATCTATCTACTTATTTATCATCTATCTACCTGTTTATCTTGCAATCAATCATCTATTTTTTTCTGGTGGAAATCTCATTTGCCACTTAACCATTTTTTAAGCAGCACTGAAATTCTCATTTCTAGATCAAACTCCAGATGGACTTTTTGTATAATTTACATAACTTATCCCATATGGATACTCCAACGTGTAAAGAACTCAGCTCAGCATCCTCCCTAAAACCTTTCATCTTCTCAAGTTCCCTCTCTCCATTAAACGATCCCACCATTCTTCCTATTCTCAGGTGTAAAACCTCAGGTCATATTTAATTCCTTACTCTCTCAAACCAACTATGATGAATTAGTATTTATATAACGTGATTCTAAATTCCAAAATATCTTTCCCATCCTTCTCTTATCATTTCTTTCCAGTACTACCCTAGTTATTATACAACCCCTACTAGATTATAAGCCCACTTATAGTTTAATGCCTTGGGGTACCTTGTACAGTGCCCTAATCCAATTAGACATGATGCATGCATTTGTTGAAATTTTTAATTTATAAACTATAATATAACTACATAACTTGTAGTTTATAATTTGTGGCCCTTGTTTTCCAAAGAAATGTAAGCTAAAGTTTGGAGCTTCCTTTCTCATAAATCACTTGACTAGAAATTGATATTAAAGTTAAATTTTACATACTATAAAAAATAACTCTAGGGGCCAGCCCTGTGGCTTTGTGGTTGATTTTGGCTTGCTCCACTTTGGCAGTTTGGGTTTATGGTCAGATCCCAGGCATGGACCTACACTACTCATCAGCCATGCTGTGGCAGCGACCCACAAACAAAATAGAAGAAGATTGGCACAGATGTTAGCTCAGAGCTAATCTTTCTCAAGCAAAAAAAGAGGAAGATTGGCAATGGAAGTTAGCTCAGGGCAAATCTTCCTCAAGAAAAAAATAACTCTACATGATGTATTTTCCACCACCAAAAATTTACACTTTAAATTAATTATTGCACAGATTGGAAAAACCTGATTTTCAGGTGATATAACAAAATAGTAGCAACTCAAGAAAAGTAATAACTTCAATTCAAAAATTGGGCAAAGGAGGGGCTGACCTCGTGGCGCAAGCGGTTAAATGCACGCGCTCCACTGCGACGGCCTGGGGTTCGCTGGTTCGGATCCCGGGCACTCACCGACGCACCACTTGTCAAGCCACGCTGTGGCAGCGTCCCATATAAAGTGGAGGAAGATGGGCATAGATGTTATCCCAGGGCCAGTCTTCCTCAGCAAAAAAAGAGGAGGATTGGCAGATGTTAGCTCAGGGCTGGTCTTCCTCACTAAAAAAAAAAAAAAAATTGGGCAGGGGAAAGGATACTAACATTTATTGAGGGCTCAATATTGGCCAGTACTATGATAGAGACCATACACAGGCAGTTCAATTTAAACCCTACAGTAAGTTGGTGGAGTTATATCATTTTATGGCATTTTACACACAGGGAAACTTTCACATTTTTATTTCTCCATGATCACACATCTAGTAAATGTCTCCCCTGAAACTCAAATCTAACTTTTTTACTTTTTAAATCACATTTGCAGGAAGACACCTAATAATATGTAACAGGCTTCTGTCTTACCATGCAACGTAGATAAAATTTAAAGGGAAAAAATATGTTGTATTACATTTGGGAATTTTTAAATAAGAAATAAAAGTTTTGGTCAAGCTAAAGCACTTTCAGATCTCTAAAAGCATCAATCATGCTTTACCTAGCCTCTAGGCATTTATACAAACTGTTTTCTCTGCTTAGTAAGATAAAACCATAATATAACAATAAGTGAATAGCATTGGAATCATTCACACATTCATTTATTTAACAATCAAAAATTGAGTGTATGCTGTGTATGGTGGTTCCATCATTCCTAGAAATTACATTCTAATGAGGAAGAAATGTATTCATTGGATGGATATTCTACTTATTAGTTGTGTGACCATGGACAATCCACTTATATCTTTGCTCCTTAGTTTCCTTACCTATAAACAGGATTTAAGAATTCTTACTGTATCAGACTGTTGTGATGAATGAATGTGGAAACATTGTAATTTGCTTAGCACAGTTATGGAACAGTCACGTTAGATTTGAATTTCAGCCATGTTTTGGGTTCTTTTTTTAGTTACCTCTTCACTTTCCTAATTCTTACACATCACTTAGCAATCTGATTGCTATATCCAAGAAAGCAATCTGATTACAAGTCATCCTTTCCGGGAAAGCTTCCCAGAAATCCCGGCACAAATGAGGTATCATTCTCATATATCTTTACATATCTATCTGTGTATATCATTATCATATTACAAATCACATTATTTTGTAACAACTTACATATATTTTGTGTCCCTAATTAGACTATAACATTCCTAAGGGTAGGGTAAGCTTTGTGCTGTTCACCAGTGTGTTCCTAGCACCTACCACATTGCTAGACCACAATGGACTTCTTGTTACTTCAGAACGAATGTGCTTGGAGCACGGGGGGGTAGCAGGGAGATACGGGTGGTGAACTTCATGACAGTTGTTTCAGTATTTCGACATGAATTGAGTCTTCAATAGATATTGCAGGAAAGCCACTACCAACTCAACAGCCATTTGAATGCTTTTAGCTCTCTGTGCTGCCTTTTAGTTCAACAGTGCTCCATAGTGGGAATGCAAAGCAGGCTACACGCACCGTCTTTCTAGGATATTATTGAAAAGGTCTATATATTAGAGGGAGTGCTGGACTCAAGAAAATTCCTAGACACCAAATAGAAATTTATTACCTAGATGGATCTTGCTTAGGAAAATATAATACCTGGTAAATAAAATCTGAAAATATAGCATTTATTGTCTCATTATGTTTAAGGATTGAATAACCCTGATACTTAGAACTTGTAGACTCAGGTAATAGTAGTTGTAAAGTGTCGTGAGTCACATTATTTCATTATGCTGGCTATACAGATTAAAAACTTAAAATAAGGATACTGAACTTATTTTCATTTCCTCCAAGGAAGTGAATAAGTTCACTTTTGGAATGATTTTCAAGCATTTTTATTCTAGCAGTGGCTCTTTATGATAAACTGGGAGAGCTTCATCCTTCCTTGATGGATGTGGACTGCTCTGCTGATGTGACAGATTTACTTTTCTGTAAGGTTTTCCTTAAAGAAAAATAGTCGCTGATCCTCTTTTAACAGTTAAGTGTAGAATATAAGAGGGAAAACTATAATTTATAACCCTCTTCCAAACACAGCAATCTAGAGGGTGTTCTTCATTCAGAGGAAATAACAAACAAAACAAAACAAGGGAATGTGAAAAGAACAACAGCAACAAAAACAACAAAAGAAAGAGGTTGGAAAAGCTTTCAAAACTTGTAAAGCTTTAATACAGTGTATTTGACATATCTCGGTGGAGTGTGCATCAGAGGGGAAAAAAAGCATGTCATTGCTCTGAAACTGTCTTTTCTAATTCAGTGCATCCACGTATTGTTATAAATCTGTTTCCCAATCTTGCTTTCTCACTGCAAGATGCAGACACAAGGGAACAAGCTTCACTGCTATCTATCAGCTCAGATAAGGAGAAGTTCCTTTCAGCCTGACACTGACAGCTTAATGAAATGGAGGCCGAGATACACGCAAATGAGAGAAAGACTAGTAAGGTAATGACCATACGTGGTACTTAAAATGGACAAGAGGTAGGATGACTTGTAGCTATGTTTTTATTCCCTTAACACAAGAACAGTAAGACTGAAGCAAAAAGATTGCTTTCTAGGGACAGTTTAAGGAAACTACTTTCACAACTGTATATTCACAACTTAAATATGGCCTAGTTAAACAATTGAAGCTATAGCATTTTTTTTTAAAGAAAAAAGCGGTAGGTTTTTTTTTCCCATCAAGTCCCATCAGAGAGATTTACATAAAATGAACTGAAAATTGACCCAATCTCTTACTCAAAACATAGCAAATATTTGTTAGCATTCTTTTCCCCATTAGTTTTTATTTTCATATTCCTCCACCCTTCCTTAGCTCCTATAGGAGAAGGAGAATAGGGGGAAAAAACTGAGAACTTCCTTTCACACACTCCAGATTATTAACTGTAAGCAGGAAGAACTTAACATCTCATGAGAAAATCAGAACTGTGAGAGAATTGCATCATTAACTTTGGTGAAAGAGGTGATGGTTATGATGAAAATGTTTTGAATAAGAATATAGAATTTAGTGTGTACCCATATTAAACTCAATCACTAATCCTTAGAAGGATTACCTACCAATGATTCCTTCCTGATTTGTACCCATTTACACTGAATATTTGGAAACTGTTCTCTATATTTGTTTTAGGTTAACAGTGCCCTCCAAAACACACAAGACACCTTGTAGAATTACCTCAGACAAAACTAACATAAAAATATTGCTGTTTCTAGGATTTTTATCTATAAAATAGATATAATCTATTTTTATCTATAAAATAGTCTATAATACTATTAGGATTACCAGTAGAAGAGAACCTGATTTTCACCAATTGTAGCTAGATTTGTATTTAATATCACTCTGTATCCTCAGGGCATTTTAGAGTTTACACCAAGGATACAGCTGGAATCAGAATTAGCAGAAAGATTAATGCTACAGCTTTAAGGAATATGGAAACCATTCCCGAAATTCTGTTCCTGAAGCAGTTTAAACCAGGTGCTTCATCTTCATATGTGGAAGGTTTTTGAACTCCATTCTATTCTCTTCTTCATCATTTTTTTCTTTACTCTCTTAAGTAGAGCCACAGGGAAAAAGAAATTGAGATGTATTAAATTAATTCACTTTTTCATTTAAACTTAAGGGGCACACACTACTTCACAGTCACTGAATATTTATCAAAAGCCAAGATGAGAGACATAATACTGAGAGATGATTGCTTTAAAAATATATAGTCAGTTCATGAACTCTTCTAGACTTTTAAAGTATATTCTGAGATTGCAGCAGATCACAAGAAACCTGTGTACCTGGTAATTTTATTGGTACTTCAGAAAAAAAATGCATTTCATTTGCCATTACCTTATGGCAAAAGTTATTATAAAAACAAAAATGCTAAGAACTCATTGAGGGATCTATTGTGCCATTTTTTTTTTAGCTAAAATTGGCTAATTTCTTTAAAGATTGCTCTTTATTAATTTCAGTATTTCTGAGCCCCAGGAGAATTCTCACTGAACAACTTGGTAATATTGATTTTTTTATGGACAATGGCCATTGTGTAAAGGACAAATCTCCTGTGTCCTAAAGTCTTTATGGTAGGTTTCGATATACATTATCTTCAATAAAGTTCTCTCACTTTATTTATTGCCTTTTACGTAGCTGATAAATTTATCATGTATTTTATGCAGTTATATGAACTAATTGATACTTACTGTAAGAAATCCATGAACAGATAAATTAACAACTATACAAATAAATAAATACATAGACAATTATATAAGTAGATGAATAGATAAGTATGTAGGTTAAAGATAGAAAGACAAATCGACATACACTCCTTATTATGAAACAATACAATGTGTTAGGTGCTGAGGATGCAGAGATAAAAGACTGTTCATTCTAACTTTCTTAAAGAAAATTACAGTTTTACAGGAAAGATATTAAAATGAGGTGCGTATAATGATAGACATAAGCATAAGCAGCATTAAGGGCATTAAACCCATACAAGAGTGGAGAAAGCAAGATGGAAGTTGATGGCCAATGGAAACTTCTTGCAGCAGAGGCTTCTCAAAAAATTAATTAAAGGTGGAAATATTGTGAGCTGCTGGAGAGTCAAACACAAAGGCGATACAATATGAGAGAATGCTTCATGTTTGGCAAACTTCAATGAAAATTCAATACCGTGCAGCATCATGTGCAAGGAAAGTAGTGGCCAGTAATAATGAGCCTTATGTTTAATGCAAAAATAAATGAGAATCGAATCTGTAATGCAGTGTTACATAAAAATTGCCTAAAGATCCTGTTCAGTAGGTAGAGATTTGACATATTTGTTTTTAGCAAATATCCTAGTTGATTCTGATGTAAATAATTAGATAAAACTTTTTGGAAAACTGCTTGATACTGGGAATCCTTTCAAAGTATTCACCACAAGGTAACAAGAGAAAATTTCTTTTGAAAATAAAAAACTCTCTGGTAGTTGGGTGAGGAAATGTGTGGTAACAAGTTGGTAGTAGGCAATAATACAAATTAGGAAGTTGTTGAATAATCTAGGTGAGAAGTGATGAATGCCTGACTTAAGACACTGCTGGGAATGGACAAAAGACATGAGAAAAGATAAAGAATCAACTGGGCAGTACAAAAGCCGTTGCTTGTGTATACTAAAATCCTTGCATTGTTTAAATTATTTAGTCCTCACATATCCATATTGAGCATGTGTGTTATCTCCTTTTACAGAGACAGAAACTTTCAAAGCCAGTTTAAATAACTTGCCCAATGTTACATGGCAAGGAATAAGTTGCCCAAGATTCCAGCCCATACTGATTTCAAGCTCATTATTGTCAATACAATGATGGACCACCTCTTTTGTGAATCAGAGAATATGAACTCCACTTTGGAAAAGTTTGCCTGAGAAAGGAGGGAACGAGACAGACTTATAACTAGAGTGAAATTGATAGTCCAGGGGGTCTATTTCTGTGGTGGTTGTGATTTTTAAGAGGGAGTTGACTTAAGAATGTTTATTTGCTGAGGGCAATATGTTAGTAGAGAGGGAGACAAGGAAGAGTGGGAAAATTTATATGACATGATCATGGAGAGGCAGGGAAGATGGCATCTGAAACATGGTTTGGAAACAGACTATAAAGAATAAGATGGATGCTTATTCTTCCAGGTCAGAAAAGCAAGATGTAAGGATGGATATAAAGGAACAAAATGTTGAAATTGAGGGAAGAGAGAATCATGGGGAAGGAAGCTGACTCTCCTTATTCACTGTAGCTTAATCGTGTTTGAAATGAGAGATTATAGCATCTAAACTATATAGGAAAAAGCACAAATTTCATAGAGGGCTGATAACTGGGATACAACATGGCAATCAAGACGCAGAGTCTTTGTGAGGTCAAAGAAAAATTACATTAGATGTAACTGATTGAGAGCTGTAGGGAATGGTTAAGATGGATATATTACATTTTTCTGAAGGCAGAGAAATTCCAGGTAATAAAAAGTTTCAGGACAGGGCCATAGATATAGGTGAATGAAGTTTTCCCTTGAATTGAGCCAACAAATATTTGAAAGCATAGAGAAAAGCACCAGTGAAAGAAGGCATTAAAAATATCGTGGCAAATGTAGAAATCTTTTTAAGAGAAACTCATCATATATAGCTTACTTTCTATATAATAAATCATTCCAAACTTAGCTTCCTATCAGGAATGACTAATCTGAAGCGGAAGTGCTATTACTTCTCTCCCATAGCAGATGTTGCTTATTAATCTTAGCACCTAGTCATTAAAAAAAAAAAAAAAGAGCCTCACATTCTGTTTTAACTTACAACTCTAGGCAACCACATTAGTTTGGTAGATTACCTTAAATCTATTTTCTATACTTGATTTATGGTAAATAGCTTACATTGACAATTTTATAATAATAGCATTGATCATTTTGACTCCACTGGCTTATGGTTTCTAAACAGTGTTATTAATATAAAATGCTCTTACTAGTGAAATTATTTTTAAAGTTATTTGGATATTATCCTAATTATGAAGGCAATTTAAAGGATACAGAAAGCCGCCTAGTAATTTAAATATTTAATACTATGTCATATTTTTTTCTAAATGTGCATATCTCAATATATTTTTAATTGATCTATTGGAATATTTAGAAATATGTAGACCAGAAAGGAATTTGTAGGGAAAATGAAAAAAATCATGAGATTACTTAATATACAGGAAAAAAAATTCTTGACTTTTTAAAAGTGCCTTCCTTTTGTAAGTTTCCTGACATTTAGAATCCCTCTGAACTCATATTTCCAGCTGCAGAAATGGAGCAATTTGTTCTGTAAACACTGCTATTGTGAAGACATATTATGCTTCGTGCTCTCCATTAAGTTTTCATTTGCTAAACCTGACTAAACTAAAGCCAGAGAAATATATTTTGAGAGCAGGATAGAAAAAAAACAGTTTATAAAAAAATTTTAACTAGTTTTTGACAGATTCTTGTGTTGTCAATTTTATCTGTTCTGTACAGAAAACGTTAATCTTGGAGAATGATAAAGCCTAACACTGCAAGAGAAAGATTTTAATGCTCTTTTATGGCCTGGGTTACCGGACTCTTCTCTCTCTCATATGGGCTTGCTTATTTTGTCCCTTTGTCAAAATGTGTTGGTGGATACATCCCCTTTGGTACCAAAGAAACAAATGATACAATATTTTAAAATCTCCATCTATCCACAACCCATGAGTGAAAACATCAAGTACATCTAGATAAAGGAGAGGTATACATACATGTACACATGAAAACTCCCACGTTTTAACCATGATTTAATCATTTTAAGGATTGTCAGTTTTCAACTTTGGAAAAGCTAGAACAGATAAAAACCAAAGAAGGCCGGAAATTATTGTAAGGAAATGAAAGAAAGTGGGTGTCATCAAATCTGAAAAAAAACAATGATGGCTTATATTAGTTTGTTTTCTTTTTAATAAAATAATCTCATGTAATTAGTTCCTTTAGCTTTTTCCTTTGACCTTAAGTTGTTCAGGCCTAGAGGAATTGGCAAAATTCCTCTTCTGTCATCGAACTCTATGTGAACATAGATGTTTCGTAGTTCACACAGCTCCCAGACTTTTGATCTAAATATATGAAGAACAGGGGAGAGAAAGTCAGGAATTTCTAATAGAAATATAAGATGCCATTCTCAGAGATAACGGCCCATTTGGATATATTTTTAAATAGCGTGACAAAAACTACTGCTGCAGAGTATAAACCAGTGCTTTTGAGTATTCTTCATATGATATTTCTGCCACTTCTCCCATAATAATTGTCTTCATTACTTTACTCTTGTTATCATATCAGACCCTACAAGGTTTTTCTTTTTCTTTTTTCCAAAATAGGATCATCTATATAATATATTTGCATAACAGACTAATTGATGACAAGTTCTATCTGTGCAGTGTGGTGGTATCACTCTGTGATGGAATTGTAGTATCTACTCAGGTTATAGTCATTTTCTATCAGGGCTATTTCTCTGTGTCTGTGATGAAAAGGTGAGTGCAAATATGGTTATTCACCTGCACTTGCCTCAATATCACTGTGTAAACCAAGTATTCTTTGGTCTGTGGTGAAATTAGAAAAATAAGAACAATATGGGCCATTTTTCATTAAGTTACAAGTATTAGTTTTTGAAATTACTCTCTCTATATATTTAGTATATTTACATATAGAAATTCTTACTTTTCGTGCAAAAATGCCCCTCTTTCGGGATAAGAGTATAAGATAAGACAAGAGCTCAGTTTTGCTCCCTGTGTTCTCATTTGACAACATTCCCCCACATACACGTGCACACACACTCACAAAGCCAGGCAACACAGCACAATGGTGGCTCCCTCATCCACCTTCACTAATTTGAAAAATAATTTTGATTAGTTCTTAAAAAGAAAATCTGAGCATTTTTGCCATTATGATTAAGAAATCCAAGTTTCACTGAAAACTGTTAAGCCATGTCTTATTGTGGTTCTTCTTGGTCAACTCTTTTATGAGATCATTTAGAAATAGGGTGTGATTAAACGGTATATCGACAGTATATCAGCAGCTCTTGAGCATTTTAAATTTTTTTTTTTTTTTTTTGTGAGGAAGACCAGCCTTAAGCTAACATCCGTGCTAATCCTCCTCTTTTTGCTGAAGAAGACCGGCTCTGAGCTAACATCTATTGCCAATCCTCCTCCTTTCTTTTTCCCCCAAAGCCCCAGTAGATAGTTGTATGTCATAGTTGCACATCCTTCTAGTTGCTGTATGTGGGATGCGGCCTCAGCATGGCCGGAGAAGCGGTGCATCGGTGCGCGCCCGGGATCCGAACCTGGGCCACCAGTAGCGGAGCGCGTGCACTTAACCGCTAAGCCACGGGGCCACCCCTATTGAGCATTTTAAAATGTGGAAATCCAGATCCTGAAATATCCAACATCCGTGATTATATCTAGGATGATAAATATACAAGGAAACAAGAAACTTGAGGAGGTGCTTTGCATGATGGTATAATAATAATGACTCACTTTTGCTTCTTGACCATATGTGTAATTAGGCAGGAACAAAAATTCCTGCATAGTCATTATTAAAACTTCTCATTCATGTCAAGTTAAGGTATATTTTAAGCAAAATTGAAATTTGTGTATTATTCTGATCTCAGAAGCAAAAATAAAACATCTCAATTTTTTGCTGTTTTATATTTTAAAATGTATATATTTCTTATTTGAGTTTTGGTGGTTTGAGAAATATTCTAGGTCATCTGTTACTTCTTAACTTTGCTCAGGTCGTGTAATTGGATAATGGGCTACCTTCTCTCTGTATGTATTCCACGTTCATGAATAATTGTCAACCCAAATGGGGCCTGTTTCCTTTTAATTCTTCCAATCTGATTAAGAGAAATCACGGGTTCTGTATTTTCACATATACTCAGACTTGATTTTTAGTGACTCTCAATCTGAGTTCTTATGAATACCATTTTTCAACATTCTTACAACAAAAGAAGAATATTTTCAATTCTGCTTTTGATGTATGTAGAATTACATATAGCAATAGAGATCATCTTTTATCTTCTCTCAATACTAAATAATACACATTTTAGTTGAATTCAGTCTGTAACCATCAAATATAACTTGCAGGAGTAAGGATCTTATGACGCATCTTACTAAGAAAACAAATATTCATAGTTCTTTACATTGCTTTCATAGGAAATCCTGGGTTAGCAGATCACGGGTTAGCAGATACATGTTACAAACTAGTGTAGACACACACATTGCTTCAGGTTTCTCTTTGTGTAACGAGATGATACCCTATTGCTAAAGTGTTTTTTGTTGAAGAGCATGGCTATTATAAGAATTTACATAAGGTCAATTTGAATGATTTGTACTGTCAAATATGGGTAATTTTGAGACAAGAAAGAGATTAGTAGAAGTTTTTAATACACAGAAGCGTACATACATACAGAGGTGTGGGGGCTTACATCGTGATTGGAAATGGGTGGGTGTGGGCAGAGAAATCATTCTTTTTCTTCACCAATGTCTATGTGAGGACCTAGGGTAGGAATGTGGATAATGGAGACTAGTTGATTTGTCTTGAACTTGTATGTTTCCGTGCTTACTGACATTGAAGGCTTCTTTACGTGCTTGTGGGGACCGAAGGAGCTTAAGAGGGGCGGGGGTACTGATACCCTCGAACTATTGTTAATATAGTCTAATAGAATACAGAATCACTGAACATTTTTATCCTTGCTTAATGACTGTGTTGTTAGCTTATTTATCTCTTGTTGTAATGTCTGTTTCACATAGGAATCTTTGCCCCAGCAAAGCACAGTGATTTACTTGGGCACATTTATATCACACTATACTTAAAAGTTTTATCCTCTAGTTAAATGAGACTTGGAAACCTAACTGTTTTTGTAAATGATACGTTTGAATTTCCAATCATATATTTTCTTCCCATATACTCTTCAGATAAAGGAAAAGCTTCTATTTTCACTATCTTAAAAGAAGCTTTTTCCTCAGATAACAGCTGTAATCCATGCATTCATGTACAAGCACTAGCTTATTAACTCAGAATCAGACATTCCAGTATACGTGATACTGAAATTGGAGTCCGAGCTAAAATTTACTTTTACATGGTGAACTCTATCTTTATAAAATCTCTGCATTAATCCAGGCCCAGAAAAATCTGGGATTTTCAAGCAATTCTTACACCAAATAATACTTTAAAGGAGATGTGGTCAGATTTGGAAAGCCAGTTAAGTTGATCCATACCTTTTATGCCTAGTATCTCAGTCAAAGGCAAAAACACAGTCCCTTACTGTCAACTTCTGTCTTTAAAACTCCCCTACTCACGAAGATCTGTGCTCCCCAGGAAGCTCTGTTCCTTAGAAAACAGGCTAAATCAATTTCAGTCTTTGCTCCAGCAGAAACTTCTCCCTGTTCCTAAGAATACTAGGTTCCTGTCAGCTACTGATTATTCTAGACTCTCACATTTTCAGGCTAAAAGACAGGATTAGGGGCCGGCCCCGTGGCGCAAGCGGTTAAGTGTGCGTGCTCCGCTGTGGCGGCCCGGGGTTCGCTGGTTCGGATCCCGGGCGCGCACCGACGCACTGCTTGGCAAGCCATGCTGTGGCGGCGTCCCATATAAAGTGGAGGAAGATGGGCACAGATGTTAGCCCAGGGCCGTCTTCCTCAGCAAAAAAAAGAGAGGAGGATTGGCGGATGTTAGCACAGGGCTGATCTCCTCACAAAAAAAAAAAAAGACAGGATTAATATTTACCTCCCCCAACTCAAATGTATTTCTAGACTTTTACTTTTCCTCTCTCATTCAAATCAAAACAGTAATAACATAAACAATAAAACTCCTTTGGCATAAAACTATCTATCTAGAGCCCTATCGGTCATCATTTTAAAACATGCTCATGATTTTAAAAAATCATTTATTACTAAAAGGCTATAATGAAAGAAGGCATAACCATTGCACCACTCAGCTCCAGTTCTCAAAAGCTAACCCATTTTAGCTTTTATTTCTGTTAGTTGTCCACCCCTTCTGACATATGTTTAGTGATAATTTAGTGGTGTAAAGTATAAAAAACCAGTTATTAAATTTTCTCTTAAAGCTGTAAGTTGGCTGGGAGGTCTGCTGACTGGGTAGAATTTGGCTGATCTTGGCTGGTATTTATGTTTAGCTGATAGGCCAGCTTGGGGCGTACTGGTCTAGTATGGTCTCATCTGGTTGACTCAGCTACCCTTCACAGATTTCTCACGTACATGAGTCTCTCATAGTCCTCCAGCAGACTAGCTCTGTTCTCTTGACATATTCTCATGGCAATTAGAGAAGGAAGGGAAAATGTACAAGTGATCTTTCAAATCCCTGCTTGCATCAAGTTGACTGTTATCCCACTGTTCCAAGCAAGTCACGTGTCCAAGTGCAGAGTGGTCTTCACAGGATATTATCAAAGGGCATGGATACAGGGAAGCCAATGATTGGCCCAAAATCCAGCTGGCTTCCTCTTTTAGAATATGAGAAGCATATTCTCAATTAGATTCCTAATCAAAGAGATTAAATATTTTTAGTTATTGTATAAATGAAAAATCTATCCTCACATAGTTTAAAAGTTTGACTGGCTATCTAATAGAATTCTAGATTGGAGATCATATTTTAGTCATAAATGTAAAGTTGTTCCTTCTTTGTCCTTTAGAGTCCAATATTATTATTGAGAAGTTTAATGTCATTTTTTTTCTTATTCTTTTATTTCTGCCCTATTTTAATTTCTTTGGAAGATTTTGGAGTATTTATTTATTGCTTATCCCTTTTCCTTTTATCCTAGAAAAATTTTAATGCTGTGCCCTCACCTTGACAATTTCATGTTTGTTTGAGCACCCTACAGGCTCTTTTATTACGAAGACACATGTTTTTTAATTCTGGGAAATTTTCCTGTATTGTGTCTTTGATAATTTCCCTCCTTCTATTTACTCTAGTCTCGCTTTTGAAAGTCTCAATTACTTGTCTGTTAGACTTCCTGCATTATTCATTTAGGTCTTCTATCTTATTTTGGCATCTGTAATCTCTCTAGCAATTCCCATTAACTTACACTGCACTTATGGACGTCGAATTAATCTCTTTTGTTATTGGCCCACTCCTCAGCATTGCTCCCTCACAGACCTAATGTTCCTAAGTTCTAAGCCTTTCTATTTTAGTGTTGTCAGAAATTAAATGCCAATATTCTTGCCTTTCACTAGAAATTTTGTGACATAAATTCTGTGCATGGTTCAGGAGAGAAATCTGCTCTTCCTTATACTAACGTCCAAATATTGTGCCATCACTCCTTCATTCACCCTTTTGGCTGCAAAGCAGTCTTCCATCTGCTACAGATCTTTCAAAATATCCTATAGTCTGCTGTCTTCTCTCCCAAAATCGTTGACCTTATTGATTCAGACTTTCAAAAAACTTCCTTTACTATCATTTCAGTGGTGGCCAAGAAGGTAGTTAAATGAATGTGGCAAATTTAACCTCTTGAAACATAATCCCATTAATAATGTTTGTTTATAGTATTCAAATTATTGCTCTCTTGCCATCAATCCAACTTCCGGTTAGGCGTCACTATGTGAATGTTCTACTTCTACTTAGAACCAATATTTACTCCCAAATTAAATCACTATCCTTCCTATAATATCTATAAAATCCCAAGACATATTCTGGTATCTGGGAGGAAGAAGATTCTGTGTAGTACCTGGGACAATCGCCACACACAAGAATGGGACAGATACAGATACTCAGACTGTCTCTAGAAAAGTAAATGAGCCACACGCATTCAAAATTTATAATTTATCTCTTTATTTTTTCAATTTCTAAAAACATTTATAAAAGCACAGGTCAGATTGGGCACTTAGAAAAAGATAGGCAAACATAGGAACTGGAATGAGAAAAAGTCAATAGTACTCAGGAAATAGTACTACAGGAAAAAAGTCAGTCCTAAGCAGAATAAGAGGTAAGAACAAGACACTGTTATGGCACTGAGGTGCTGGGGTTGAATTCAAGGCTGTACCATTACATACGAATTCTGACAATAAATACAAATTCCAGATGGAATAGGATAAGGGGAAATAAAATAGAAGCCCAGGCAAGTGTACTGATGACTCTAATGATTTTTAAAATGAGCATTTGGGTGCGATTATTTCAGGGGACATTATGTACTTAAAGTAAATGGCATCAAATGAAACTCAAGGAGCAGAATGGGAGCCTACCATTTTATTCCAGAGACTATATTTCCTGGGTCTATAATGGTGACTTAATACTATCATTTAAGGGATTTGTAGAGATGAGAGACAGTGGATATTTGAAAACACATCACAGGAAGGATTGACCCAGGAATAGTGTTGTATGACCATATTGAGAATGGAGGGACATTAATAGTTTCAGCATTTGGTAGAAAAAGAGAAGATGGTAGCTAACAGTTGCAATAAAAGCTGTTTTTTCTTGCGATGTCCTATACATCCTTAATTACTCATTATGGTCCCCAAGCCCTGAAATTTTAGAGTGACTTTTAAACCTTTCCTCCTCTTCTTTTTCAATTTAAAATCAGCTGATAAATCAATTTCGTTGACTGCAATGTAACCTGCCTTTTCTTATTAAGTTGTTATTATCTCTCATTTAGATTACTCTAATTGTCTTTTTTTTTTTTTTTGGTGAGGAAGATCAGCCCTGAGCTAGCATCCACGCTAATCCTCCTCTTTTTGCTGAGGAAGACCGGTTCTGAGCTAACGTCTATTGCCAATCCTCCTCCTTTGTTTTCCCCAAAGCCTCAGTAGATAATTGTATGTCATAGTTGCACATCCTTGTAGCTGTTGTGTGTGGGATGCGACCTCAGCATAGCCGGAGAAGCAGTGCATCGGTGCGCGCCCGGAATCCGAACCTGGGCCGCCAGTAGCAGAGAGCGCACTTAACCGCTAAGCCACGGGGCTGGCCCTCCTAATTGTCTTTTAAATACGTTTTTTCCTACAGTGTCCTATAGGGCCCCAGAATGGCATTTTTGAAGTGTAATTCTAACCATTAACGTTCTTATTCTAAAACTTTTGAATCCATATTATGTATAGAAATTCATGTATTATTGAATATTATTCAAATTTTTCCTTGTAATTTGATCTGAACCTCCTGTCATTCACATACTATTTTCTAAATCACTCAAGATTTCTCATCATCCTTAAATGTATGCTGTGCGTTGTCAGTTCTGTTCCTGCATTCACACTGTTGTCTCTAAAGAGCATATCTCTTCTATCTCTGCCTGTGGGAATCTTATCCATGCACCCATCTCCAGCCTCTCCTGATTCTCTAGGTCATAATTAATTTTTCCCTTCTCCCTGCTTTTGTTGCCCTTGTTTTGTTCCTCTACATTAGATTTTATTGTGGTACAACCTTCAGTCTGATGTACTGATGCACCTCTGTGTCTCCCGTAAGTGTCTTAGGAACAGAGCAAGTATCTTCTTTATCTTTACATTCACTTTATTTTCTTGTTGACTGTTTTGTGCATAGTAGTTGCTCAATAACCATCAGTTAGATTGAATCTGGTGGTCTTCCTCTTCTTTGTGCAGTCCTACACCACTTGTTACTTTTATATTCCACGTGAAATCCCACCATCTTTCAGGCCTTTATTTTTGTGATTGCCAATACCAGAAAGTTTATGTTGTATATTGTGTCCTTTAATATTTATTAAATTAGCTAGTATCCATAAATTGTGTGTTTTTATTTTGCTCTGCTCACCTATTATATTGGTGATTTGTTACAAATTAGAAAATGGTGGGGCCAGTCTGGCAGTGTAGTGCTTAAGTTTGCACGCTCCGCTTCAATGGCCTAGGGTTCGCCGGTTCGGGTCCCGGGCATGGACCTACGCACTGCTCATCAAGCCATGCTGTGGCGGCGTCCCATAACAAAATAGAGGAAGATAAGCATGGATGTTAGCTCATGGCCAATCTTCCTCACCAAAAAAAAGAAAGAAAAGGGACTTGATTTAGGCATGGATATATTAATACTTAGACTGCATATGTGACTGGAAAATTATATTAGCTTCATTCAGGGAGGTCATCTCAAAAGCAGTTAGTGCTTTTGATAGCAAATATATAGCTCTCTTTTATGAAGACAATAAACAAGAAGTTAGACTAATTCATTTGTGTTTCAGAGTCCGTTAAGTGTCAGTGTGTAGACAGATTCCTACTGCTAAAAAATACCTTCAGCACAGAAGCAATCCTTGGATCCAATATTCTTGGAATGCTCTATAACTGACTACTATAATAGTATTATTAGATAATTTTAAAAAATCCATTATAGCCTTATAAACACAATATGTGAAACTGGGAAGTTCTCAAGGAAATAAGTTTGACAATGGTGACCTTCAATAGCAGGGATAGTAAGTTAAAATAATCAAATGAAACCAGTTGTTCTAAGAAGAAACAAACAAGATAAAGGCTAGGGAAGTTTAGAGAAACAATATGTTTGAAAATAAAGACATCCTCAATAGAAATGCATGTGAAATACTAAATTTATATAAACAAATAAAAATATAAATGAGAAGAATCCCATCTTCTATGGGAAATCTCAAAAAATGGTGAAACATTTATTTACAACACAGCTAAACACTCCCTGGAATAGGGAATGAAGTGAAATTAACATTAGCAAGGTGGAAAAAGTGTAAAGGTAGCAAGGCAAAAAAACTCTTAATTCACAGAAATCATCTTTCAGTATTTTCAAAAGTTATTCTAAAACTTTGGTACTACCCTAATTTGAGACATGAGGAGAAAAAGAAGGAGAGATTTATGTGCCTTTGACTGAGTCACTTTTACTCATGTTCAGCCTTGACATTATTCTTTTCTTTCAACTGCATGTGTATATCTTGGGATGAATAAATAATTTGCAAATATATGAGTCAACAAAGAAAGAAATGCAGAGTTGCAGAATGATAATGGAAATTACAGAGGTTATAAAGTATCATATATTGTGTTGCCATTAAGACCAAAGGAATACGGGAAGTTATAAATAACCTACATCATTTTTTAAAGGACTGCTTTTTAAATATTCTTTGTGGAAGCACAACTGATAAAAGTCCAGTCTTTTTTCATGTGAAATCGTTCTTCTCAATAAGCAACTTGCTAAAGTGAAAAGCCAGAAATAAACAACAGTGGCATTGTTTCATTCAATACCTCTGAATGAAATGTCATATCCTACCTGCAATCTCATACATGAATAAAATGTCGGGTAGCTTTTAGTACACAGGTGTTAGCCAACAAATGTGTAAAAGTCTATAAAAATAATGCTTACATTATGGAATAAAAAGAAACTGCAAAGGTAGGAAACACTTATAATATTGTCAACTTATTGTGATCTTGACAATTTATAAAGTATTTTTGAGTACATTATTCAATTTACTTGTTTTAAGAACTCTGTAATCTAGGCATACTTAATCCTCTCTTACTGATATAGATACCTAACATCATTAAATGACTTTCTGAAACTCACAGACTGTTGGATCCTTTCATGTTTAAGTCAAGTGGTAGAGAAGTGATAAATGTAGGAAACAGCAGAAAAAGATGTGGGAGAGAATAATATCTGCTATTTGCAAGAATGGTTTAGGGCTTACGCTTCTTAAGTGACTTTACTTGCCAAACTTATTGTGAGATAGAAAGGAACAAGACGTCAGAGAACAAAAAGGAAATACTCTGTTGAAAGAACCTCATACTAACCCTCAGGTTTACAAAACAGTTTAAGATTATATCTGATTACAAATTAGTTATGTAACATGCTGCAAAGTAAAAGGGACCAACTTGCTCAAATTCCATGTTGAGCTGGTAAGAAAGCTGGGGCAAATCAGGTCTTCTAACTTCTACTGAAAGCCGAAGGTGAGGGGGAGCGAAGTTGAGGAAAGGGATGAGTTTGCAGTGGATGGGGCATGAGTAAGAATAGTTCATTTATTTAATCTGTACTTACTAAATCATCCAACAAATACCTCATGAATGTTACCTTGGTGAGAACAATTTGCAAGAGTCATGGAGGATATACACAGCCTATTTTAATGACAAAGATATGATTCTGGCAGGATCTTAAAATACTAGATCCCAACATGAACAGTACAGTATCTTTAATGTACTAATATATTTATAGTAGCCTTCAAAGAGGCTAAAAACTAATAAAATTCATTTTAAAGTGCAAGAGTTATTCAGAGGAACTGTGTGCTGAAAATTGATTGGCACATGGAAATACTCTCCGAACAACTAGTCACTCCATCTATTTCCTTATTTCAGGGAAATATTTGTCAAAACACTTTCTCTTTGGATAAAGATGACTAATAATTGTATATCTTCTAAATATGTAAATGAACTAAACATCTCAAATAATTCATTTGCCCCAGAATCAACTTTCTTTATCCATCTTTCAAACTTATAGCTGCTACTTATAAGACTAGTTTAGCACTAAAAATAAAATCCACTAAATGTAATAATTTTTTGAGTCTCTCTTCCATGAAAATGATTTTATTTATGTTGTCAGTCTTTTAAAAACATGTTTGTGGTTTTGTTTCTAATTATCTCTTCATGAGAAAAATTGATAATTGAAACATACTTAAAATTCTGGCCTAGCAATGTGTATTTACCTAAGCAAGCCTACATGCATGTGGAAAAGCAAGCAATTAAAATTACTTCCATTTTCATTATCAATGTGTCTAAAAACATGAATTTTCAAGGAAGAGTACCCATCCATTGATTTTTTTTTCTAAGCCATGCTAATGAACACATTGGAAAAATCCAGATGCATATATGTTTTTTGAGACAAGATGCTCCTGTATTACAAAAATATTTTAAGAGCACAAAAATTCATTTTTCCTCAAAATCCTTGGACAAAACGATATTGCAGGAAGATGAACCATTTTATTGTGTAGTTGAAAGGATCCTTGCCTTATAGATGAAACACACATGGACGCTATTTTGTTACTTTTCAGCTACCATATTGAAATTCCCTGGTCTGGAGCAGAGCTGCTACGTTCCAATCTAGAAGATTATTTTACCTAGAAAGGCTGTTGACAAAATATTTTTTATCCTAATCTAATGGAAATAGTTTTATTTTCAGCTAAATATAAGTTCCCATTTGTTAAAAGTGTTTAAAACGCAGAAAACTATAATGACGAAAACGTAAATCATGTGTCTAATCAATCTAATTTTAGTGTCCATTTATCTACTTTCTCGTTTTTTTTCTTGCTCTTTCCCTTTCTCTTTCCTTTCTATCTCTGTCTTATTTCTCTCTTTCTGTATGTTTTAAAGAAAACGGGATATTACACAGTTTTGAACCTGCTTTGTATATTTAATACTAAATCATGCATTTCTTTCCATGCCAATAAAGACAGATTTACATCATTATTTTAAAGGGTAACAGATATTTCATCACATGAACAGTAAAAAAATTACTTTTTTTTTTCAGTATATTTAATGAATCAATCCTGTCTTGAAGTATTCTATAATGTACTTTGGAATGTACATTGGAAAAAAAAATGTTTCCATTTTTTTCGAAACTATACACGTAATGAAGAACATTGTAAAGCTGATGATTTTTTTTAACTGTGAATTTTAACAATAGAGAACCTGGTACAATGGTATGCACAGTTTTGGGGTTTTGATCTATTTTACCATATTGACATTTAGAAAGTATATGTCAGTTCTACATTCCTATCAACAAACTATGAGAGCGCCTTCTATCCTCTGTTCTACTGGTTCTTAAAATTCTGCCACTGGTAATGATCAATAATGCTTTCTTATAGTGATTCTAATGTTTGCCTTTGATTCATAATAAGGTTGAAAATATTTTCATATCTTTGTGCTCATTTGTATTACAGATTTTATGAAGTAACTGTTCATCTCTTGAATTTACCTTTATTTTAACTGACATCATGTATTTTATATACTAAGGATGTTCAAATTTCATCTTATTTCTTACATATCCTCTTTTCCAATGTTTCATTTGTTTTTCAATCTTGATTATGATATTTTAGCCATCCATATTTATTTCTATATGTTCAAATCCATTTTTCCCTTTATATTTTCTGATATTGGTATCTCTTTTGAAATGCATTCAACGCCATCTAGTAGATGGTTTTCTGTGTTTCTTTGCAGGCTAGTGGAGTGTTCCCAAGGAAACATCAGGAATATCAACTGTTGACAGCTGCTCCACTAATTTGACTATCCCCAGAGTGTTACACAGCCTGCAAATATTTTTATTGATGAGGCCCAAGTAAATGATCTATTTGCTTTCTCTCTATTAACACATGTATTTCCCACAACACCCCCATGATATTGGTTACTGTTATCGTTCCTATCTTACATATGGGGAAACTAGGACACAAGAGGTTAAGACATTTTACTAAGTTTGCATCGAAGAAATTGGCAGAGCTGAGCTTTGAACCCAATCTGTCTTATTCCAGAGTTCTCACTCTTAACCCCTTCACTAGTGCTGCTTCTTGAGTGCGTCTTGACACTCTCTTTAATGAGCTTCCCGGTAGGTCCCCTGTGTGGCTGTGTGGCCAAGATGTATCCCTTTTGGAAGCTCAAACTGTTTATTTTAAGCTTCACTTGCATGAACCTCATTTATGACCTTTTCCTGCAGAGAATGATTGCATTTTAAAACCACACTAATTTCCATGTTTCTAACTTCTGTTATAGACTCATTTTAAGCTTTTTGTCTGTCCTTGGACCACTGGGAATTGCCAGAAGGAAATTTTCTTTGAGATCCCTAGTGTAAGTATTCTAAATGCTGCGTTTAAATAGAGTGGCATTCTTTGATACGTTCAAATTGTTTGTGTAGGAATGTAGTTTTCCCCCCATACTTTAACTTTATTGTACATTTTATTATGCCTTTCATTGAAATATGATTAATTAATTTATAATTGTGAGAAAGCCTTGGGTATATTTATCGTTACTTTGCTTCTGCTTCTTTCAGATACAGCATTTTTACAGACTTCAAAGGCTTCTCTATGTGGCATAGCACAGGAACATGTCACATACGGTTATGGCTGGTATTCACTGATTGTCTTCATCACTGGCTGCTTTGGAAAATTCTTATTTAACAACTTTAATTTTTCTAAGGAATATTGACTATTTAGAAGATGTATTAAACTAAGGTATGCACATGGAAGACTTAGGATGACAAGAAAAGAGCTCTGAATATGAAGTTAGAAGACCTACGTAATGTTTTATTTTTCTCACTTCATAACTTTCTCATTTCACATGTTAAGCTTTCAAATCTTGGTTTCCTCAACTGTAAAATGTAAATAATAAAATATGTCATTTATACATGGCACAGATATTGAGATAATTTGAATGGAAATGAAGAAATGATGTAATGGTAGGTGAATATAATTTGTTAATAGCACCCTGTACAAATATAAGATCCTATGTGTTATTTAATATAGAATCATCAATAAAAATTATAGCAATACAAGAAAATGTATATAGACAATGACAAAGCATATATTCTTTTTTTTTTAATAATTTTATTTATTTTTTTTCCCCCCAAAGCCCCAGTAGATAGTTGTATGTCATAGCTGCACATCCTTCTAGTTGCTGCATGTGGGACGCGGACTCAGCATGGCCGGAGAAGCAGTGCGTCAGTGCCCGCCCGGGATCCGAACCCGGGCCGCCAGCAGCGGAGCGCATGTACTTAACCGCTAAGCCACGGGGCCGGCCGTAGCATATATTCTTAAGTGTAATAAATTATTTTTTAAATTTAAAAATAATAAATATCCAATAGTACTGCTTTTATTATAATTCTATTTAGCCATTTTGGGGGTAGATTATTGAATAAAGATAGAGTCAGTGTCTCTTTGTGAGCAAATATTTGCCATTATACAGTAAACCATTCTTAAATATGTTTTAGCATTGCAACTTCCTGTTAAAATTGGAGAAGTTAAAATTTGTGAGTATGTGTGTCTCTGTGTGTGTGTGTGTTGTGGGTGTTTTACAGGTGTCAATGAAATTAGGTTTAAGTTGTAATTTATCTGTGTGTTAAATAATTTGTCTATTTTTTTCTTCCTCATTTTGTGTTTTTAATGGATTTCATTAGTTTTGGAGGAAATAATACATTCTGAGTGAATTCAGTGATTTGGAATTAAGATTTATTTACAGAAGTCATTGTATTTCACAAAAAGTGTTTCTAAAAGTGATTGCTAATTATTCTTAGAGACAAAAAGACTTGCCTTTTTGTTACCAGGAATGGCTTGCCATATTTTGCTCTGAATACAGCACCTGGGGAATATCATCTGAGGGTGACTTTGGTTATGGTGCTTTTGAAGACTGCCTTTAATTGCTTTTGCATCGAGCTGCATTCATGAATGTGCATTCATCAAAGAATGAAGAGCAATGTGACATTTTCAAGTTTTACTAAGTCAACTAGCATCCGTTGCCATAGTACTCAGAAATGAGGAAACCAGGAAAAGGCAAAGCTGTTTTTCATTATGTGTTGAAAGATGTCAGCAGGATTAAAGTGTCAGAGCAAAAAGAAAAAGAAAAAAAAAAAAAGATGAAGAGTAAGTGAATTACTTTGCAAATGTTTATTAACGAATATAAAAAGGAAACATAACAGCCAACATTTTTGGGAAGAGGACAAGATATGGAAAACATGTATTTAAAGGAGGGGTGACTTTTTTATTTTTATAAAGCATACAAAATGTCTGAACGAGCCCCTTCCTCTGTAAAAAGAAAAGTACTCCATTCACCTCATGTTTCCTAATTTGGGAAGACTCTTTCCTCTATTAGGGAATGGATCAAGTTGGTTTTCTGCCATAGATGGAAAAAAGATATCTGAGAATAACTTTGTGCTTTTAAAATATCCTTTGAGTGAAATTAATATTCAAGCATGTACTTGATAATTAGGTGTGGAACTTTGTAAATAGGTATAACATTTAAAAATAAAGATCCGAACTTATTTAAATATGGTGGCTTCATAACCTGTCCTTATAATTCCTTGATTTCTCAGTATCTATGAATTTTGATAATGATACAATATTAATGATATAAACAGGCCACACATTTGGTGTCATCATTATTCCAATCTCTCCCTCTTCCAAGATCATGATTTCTGAAATATCCTTCTCTGATCTCTATTTACCAATCTGAAGTCATTTGCTCATAAGCTGAATTTTGTCCTTCGTCTACCAACAACCCAGAGGCTTGACCTCCTTCCATACTTCTGCTTGACTCCAGAATCTCCATGATCTTGACTTTCTGTCTTAACTGCTATTGAATCCCTCAACCCTCTTCCTGATCTCTGAGCACTGCTAGAGAAAGCTAACAAGAAAATGTTGATCGGATACACTGCAAACCCCAGCTACCAAATCTCACACAGGTCTGCGTCACTGCCAAGAAAACTGGCATTTCTCAATTTCGATATTTTCTCTTTCAAATATTTTCAAGTCTCCTTAACTTTAGCCTAGTATCCCATACACATTCTGAAATTATTCTGTCCTACTTTATATTTACCATTAATGTTGAATGAAATGATGTCCCTCAACTTTCGTTTCACTAAAAAAATGTTTCTTGGTTGTCACTCACTTTTTTTATTTTCCATCTCTCTCAATGAACACCAGACTCTTAATCTCATCTTTTTCTATTCCAAATTGGAACTAGGAATCATGATGGGTTAAATAGGACCCTAGTTTGCAGGCCTAAGGAAAATCCTTTATAGTTTACATGTGTAGAAAATCCATCAACATTATTCTAAGACTTTCTTCAGGAAATCTTAGCCATTTAAAATCATCCCTTTAATATTATAGTTCTGATTGGAACCAGAGATTAATGGCTACCTAAAGCCAAGTGCTTTTTTAGTAAAGACTGAGTTAAAATAAGCAATAAGTAAGCAAGCAAACCTCCCCTCAGCATAGGCACTACTTTGAATGGTGTTCCTATTTATTTTGTCTTTTATAATTAACAATATTCTGCAAATAGTTGCTCATATGAATTGTTCACACCTTTTTACTGAAATAATACATCAATTAGAACATTGTTCACAAAAAACACTCGATAGAAATATGCTTAATTTTCTTTCTACAATTAGAAAAATTGAAATTGAGAAAGGGATTTCCCTAAACCATGGAGGGAAAAATATATGTTCCCAAATAGATTAAAACAAACTTTCATCTTGTAATTTAGTGTTAATCTCAGTGAAGCACATTGTTGATTATAAAATTTTTCGAATGCAGCAAATGTTATTATGGAATGATGTCACAGCCAAGTCTTTATTTGCCATGTCAACGTGGAGGTAGGAGGACTTCTGAGATGAAAATGTCAGACTCAGATTAAATGGTGACTCAGAAGGCAGAAATTCAAAAAGTGGACTCCTAGTAAATTTTGCCAAAGTGCCTGAGGCGCTTCCCCATCTGTATGTGTAACATGCATTCAGCTATTGTAAAGTTTCTCTAACAGTCCTGGGAAGTGCTAAGACAGTAACAAGGAAGATTGATAGCAGATTCCATGCCTCTTTGTTAACCACATTAAGAACGCTGCTTTGTACTCTCATGTTGTGTCTGGAAATATATATGCCCACCACACCATATTGAAAACTTTCATCCTATTACTACCCATCTGCTGCCAGTAAATGATCAGTTTAAATGAAAAAATAGGTGAAGGGGGTGTGAAATTCAAAGGTTTGCCAAGCACACCATTTTCTAGCTCTCATTCTTCTAATAACCTTTTGGGAAACGAAAGAATCTAACACATACCACATTTTGAAATGTGTCCTCAGGGGATCTGAATCATATTTTGTGATACTTGAGTTATGTGATAATGACAAGCATGTCTCCAAACATTAGAATTGATAATTTTAAACACACAGATTTGGCAAGTGACTGTTATTTGTTTTTCATCATAGAGTTTACGATGAAACTCAGTACTAGAATCTGGAGTTTATGAAAACATATTTCCATCCATTTAGCTGGAGGATTTCTCATACTGGTTGATCAGTTCCCAACCCCTACAGTCAGATAAATAAAAACCCCTTGAGAATTGCAGCAAGAGTAACAACTAATGGTGAGTACATTTCATCAGTTGGGGAGGTAAAATTTATTTCTTCAATTACTTTATGAACATCTGTAGGTTATAAAGAGGAATGTGCGTTAACACAATTAACCATTTATTTTCTCTTTTAATTGTGTTCATGGATTAATTTCCAAGTATTGTAATCAGTTTTTCTCTCGGTCAGAAATTAAGGGCAATACAAAACTTATTTTCTTTAATAAAGCGATTACTTGGATAATAAATTTTCTCAATGCTTTTGGAAATAGGAAATAATAATAAAATAATTCTATAACAAAGATACAGTCAGTCATACCAATAAGTTGTTCATCAGAAATATTTCACAAAGACTAGACCTGTATCTAAATTGGAGGCAAAATTATTCAGTTCAATACAGCAGTGCAATATTCTGACATAGTGGAATAACAATTCGGAAGTGGTAAACAGTGTAGCACAGTTGTCAAGTGCAAGAGATCAATAGGCAAAGAGTCTAGGTCAGATCCTGGCTGTACCACTTTCCAGCCATGTGATCTTGGGCAAATTTCTTCATCTGTAAAATGATGCTAAAAGCTGTACCTGACTCTTAGAATTGTTGTAAATATTAAATTCACAAATCAGAAAGACTTTACTACTGTACATGTACTATCCTATTGTTTGAAAAGTTTATGAAACTGTACAACCCTCTAGATGAATCATGAAAGAGCCCTAAGAATACAAGAATAATGGCATATACTTGGAAGAGACCTATATTTCTGGAGAAGCATGACATAAGAGAAAGAACCTATGTCAAGGAGGAGAATCAAACCCATTTTTACCCAAATGGATGTAAGTGTCTCATTGACTACATTACCTGTGAGCACTATACTGTATATGGATGACTTTCTCAGTGGAGACTCAACCAGCCTTCATTACTTCTCCTAACAGGGATATGTGTACTCCCAGGAAATGCAAACCAACTTAAGCTTGGATGGAAGGAAAACACACCAGAAAATATAATAGTTGTATATTAACAAAAGATCAACCAATTTTGTACATAACAAACCAAAGTATTTTAGATTAGGAGCTTCACTTTTTCTTTCTTCTTTCCTTCCTCCCCCTCTCTCCTTCCTTCCTTCCTTCCTCTCTCCCTCCCTCCTTCCCTCTCTCTTTCTCTCTTTTCCTTCCTTCCTTCCTTCCTTCCTTCCGTCCTTCCTTCTTCCTTCCTTCCTTCCTTCCTCTCTCTCTCTTTCTTTCTCTTTCTGCATAGATGACAAAGAATTAAGACTATCACTTTCTAAGGATTTAAACAGGGTCTGTTATATCACCAATGAGATACTTTCAAATAGTTACCTGAGAGTCAATAAAATTTAAGTATGGTCTTCAAAGAGGCAGTAATTGCTAATCATTACTTTGATGTAGAATCTCAACTGTTATAGCTATAAATAATGCTCCTTCCTATTATAGTTATTTAGTGCATTGCCCTCTTAATGATTATTTTCACATTTAAGAGGAATGCAATAGTCTCTCTATTTAAAAATACTTTTTGTAGGTACCCTGAACTACATGCTCATTCCTATGTTAAGCATGGCCTCAAAAATTAGATCAGAAAAAACAACAAAGGTAGATTTACGGTGTTTGGCATGCTAATAGTATTGCTTAGAGGGAGGAAACTTGAATCAGCTTGTGTTGTGGATTGGAGAAGGCAGAGGCTGGAGACAAGAATAAACGTTGGGATTGTATTGAAATAGTCCAGTCAAAATGGGTTAAGAGATAGACAATCAGGAATGCATTGTCCTGAGACCTGAGACCCTCCTACAACAAGAGAGAATCTGAACAAAATTGGGGGGTGGGTAGGAGGAAGGGAAAGGAATCGAAGCAAAGGGAAGAGAAGAGAGGAGAGGAGAAGAGAAGAGAAGAGAAGAGAAGAGAAGAGAAGAGAAGAGAAGAGAAGAGAAGAGAAGAGAAGAGAAGAGAAGAGGAAAGTGGTGATTTCTAAAGAAAGAAAGAAATCTCAGATGCCAGAAAGAAGAAACTACTAAACAAGTGATAAAACCCACAGTAACCCAGGGATTATCTGATCTGATAATTCTAATCATGAGGGTTGCAGCTTTTAGGTCCAAAGCAGTAGAGGAGGCATGGACCTAGAACTAGGACCCATGCAAAAAAGCCAATACTCTGGAATTAATGTAGCCTCCTTGAACAAAGGACAAGAAAAAATACCCACTGACACATAAAACAGCAGGCTATTTGTTTCTCCTCGTGGCTCCACATAGAAAAAAATCTCCTGTGAAAAATGAAAACCCAAGCTTTGCATGGGAGTAGCTCTAAAATTACAGTATTGCATGATGTCAAAACTCAAACTCAAGAAATAACCATAAAAAGTTCTCTAGGAGAGGTCATCCTGAGTTACTTAGTAGAAAAAAACATGCAAAGTGGCTCTATAAGGACACTTCCAGCATCCAGAGCAGTGGTGATTGACAGGAGAAAAGAGGAAATCCTTTGAAGTGATATCTTTGTAAAAACTCTTGAACCACAGAAGAAGTACTGTACCATGAAGTAGGTTCAACAGTCACAGTAACAAGATTAGCTCTCCAAGAGTTTGAGCTCATAGAACAATATAAAAGATACTTTTATAAATTATGATTTTAATTGTTAAGGTGCTACAAGAAGGAAGTTGAATCATAATGCAAAATGCTTTGAATGAAAAAGAGGCAGATTGGAAAAAAAGAACCAAATAAATCTTTTAAAAGTGAAAATGTGCAAAAGAAAAATACACACTCTTTAGACAGGCCAAATAGCTGAGTAGGAGTACAGGAAAAGAGTGTTGACAAGGTTGAATATAGAGCTGAGGAAAATATCTAGAAGCTGCAAAAAGAGATAGAGAGATAAGGAATACGAAACAGAAGTTAAGAGATACAAGGGGTAGAATAGAAGGCCAACGTATTTCTAATAGGAGTTTGAGAAGAAAAATAGTGTATAAAGACAAAGCAACGTTTAGAGAGGTAATAGTTGAAAATTTTCCAGAAATAGTAAAAAACATAAATATCGAAGTCACAAAATTACAGAATATTACAAGAAGAGTAACAAAATCTAAATTAAAAAAAATTTCAAGCTGAATTAAAAATAAATCTTTCTTAAAAAAATATATAGATATCTTTATGTTAGCGTAAAGAACAAAGGCTTTAGCACATGAAAAGAACAAAAATAAGAGAAAAAGGCTAATATTATTATGAATATATTACTATTACTATACTATAATATGACCATGTTAATATTAAAACCTCACTGTGACAAATGACAGTATAAACAGGATAAGATCATAGACTGAGAGAATGTATTATGATACAAAGATATAAAAAAAATTTATGATTCAACATGAAAGAGCCAATAATCTAATAGAAAATGTTTTAAAGGATATGATTAGGCTACTCAGAGAAGACAAAAATATGAATGGTTCATCATCATATGAAAAGATTTTTAAAAGATGGTAAGCATTTGAGAAATCTCATCTACCACATTTCTGTAATGACTTTTGCAAGCAAGTAATATCTATTGAAACTAAAACCTGCATATCTTATGATCTAGGAATTCTAATTCAATTTTCATATTGTTTGCAATAGGTACATCGTAGGATAAGTGATGCTATATTACAAATGGATTACTATGTAGCATTAAAATATATGACGTATGAAACTTTATCAATAATGAGGCTATAAAGCTTAATGGAATTATTAACATTAAAGAAATCTCTTAAAAAATAATTTCCTGGAAGAAAATTTTCAGATGAAATTTTAGTATAAACTATTTAGGGAGGGTTCATTTAAAATCTTGCTTAATTTCTTATCTTGTAGTATGTATAAGATTATGGAGTCTGATTAATTATAGACATTAATAGAAAAATAAAGTTGTTAAATTTTGGAGTGACCACCTGTAGAATAGAAATAAATGTAGAGTTTCAAATTCAGCACACAAAAAGAAAAAAAGACATTGATCTAGATCAATCCAGAATAGGTTGAGGAAGAAACAAGTTAAAAATTATAAACAAAGAATGAATGAATGAATAATACGCAAGAATAAGAACATTTATTATGTGACAGTAATTTTGACTATCTTAAATCACCTGCTAAAAACAATGAAGTTAGAAATGTCTATTAAATTAAGTATGAAAAAGAACTATTGATACAGACCACCTTAGGTTGATAGATTCTGCAGAATTTACACAGAACTGATGAAATTATAATACAGTAGAAAGACAAATAGGCCTTTTGTCCTGACTCGGATACATTTACTGAGTGCATATAAATCAGGAAATATGCGTAGGGGTTCAGAACAGGCCTCCCCATGTGGAATGTGGAGTATTTTGACCTAAAGGCAATTGAGACCCTGTGGGCTCAAGAGAAAATGTTACCTCTCCCTTAAAGAATTTAAACTGAGGGCCTTGCCCATAATAAGAGTTATTACCGGAAATAACTTTAATGACTTTCTATATGGCAAGGTAAAACTCTAATTAGTGAACATCTGCTCTTTGTATCAATTCTGTAAATTACCCTTTTCCCCTCTGAAGCCTCTGGCCCCTCTCCCATTCCTTAGCTCAAGATGACGTATAGACCTCATTTTACCTTTTTGTCTCTGAACCTCTCATGTATGTGGGCTCTCTGACCCTCTTATGTATGTGGATTCCGATATGTAGACAAATAATTTGATTTTCTCCCGTTATTCTGTCTCATGTCAATTTAATTCTTAGACCAGCCAGAAGAATCGAGTAGTGCAGAGGGAAATTTCTTCCTCCCCTACAATAAATACTTAACATATATGAACATCAGTTTTTAAAATGCAGATGTGGGGTAATGAGAGCAACTTCACCTCCTGTTTGGGATAAATTTCAGATTGTCCATCATGACAAATGAGGCCTTTAAGACCCGTCATGAGGCTTTGGTAGCGTTATCCCCACCACTTTCCTTCTCAATGGCACCCTTTGCTTTGGCCCAAAAAACTATGAGCAATTACCCCCACAGTCTCTCCACTGTTCAAGATGTGGATTTCAGCACTTGCCATGTCCAGCCAACTCTTATAAGGGAAACTACACTTCTGGAAACACCTACTGAAGAAGGAGAACCTAGGGCAACCCTTGAAGAGAGTAACCACAGACTTTACCAGAGAAAGGATCACAGGCCAGCAAAGTTGGTGGTGCCTTGCACAGAAAACTATGCCTAAGAGGGAAAATGGCAATATGCTGAGTTATTTATATTTTTTCCCTGGAATTAGAACAGCAAAATGTTAAGATAGCTACATAGTTAGCAGAAATAGAAACAACAAAATAGATAAGAAGCAGAGATCAAGAGAAGATGATCGTATTAAGAAAACTAGAATAAAGAAAGAGTTAATTTCCCTTCACTTAATTAAAAAAAAAATGGGGTTAATCGTACTCTATCACACCCTATTGGAAACAGATGTTTTTGAACTCTAATTTGATAAAAAAAGTTAGTGTAGATAATAAAAAAATATAATGAACATAGTTGCAAGGCTAAATTGTTGTTGCTTTTTTCTTTTGAACTGACTTTTTTTTTTAAGGACAAGGTGTTTAATTTTATGTTTAAGTGGAAATTTTCTCAGGCTAGAAAAATTACTTAGAAATTCTATTTATCTAAAAATGAAACAACGGAAAAACTTTTCCACATTTACCAGTATGATTCTCTCGTGTGTTGTTCCTAATGTTTTGAGGATGCATTTATTTTATAAACCAAGGATTAACCATACTAACTTAATATTTTTCTTTGATTTTTGCCTCAAGGTTGATTCTCCCATTTCCTGATAGAACAAATGATAGAAATTCAGTTCTTCAAACATGACTTCTGAGTGACAATTTTTTTTTCGCTATTAAAATAATGGAATACAAGAAACACAAACTAGTATTAAAAATAATAAGATAAAATCATTTCTTAATTAAGAGCAGGACCATATATTTTGTGTCCCCAAAGAAAATTAGACCTTAACATAAATCAAGATTTTTTTAGAAATAACAATTTGAAAAAAGAGGGAATACCCACAGACACAATATAGAGGTTAAGCCAGCTAATGTTCTATGATGTATTTTTACTTCTGAATTAGTTAACTGAATTAATTAGTTAACTGCTACTGGGATAGCAGTAACAGTGGTGGTGGGCGGAGACATTGGTCTGATAGTTCTGAGCAGATTCCGTTCCCATGAATATGAAAATAGAAAGCAAAGGAGGCAGGAAGCAACAGTGTCTGCAATAGTTAAAACTCAGCTTGCCATGAAGAGGAGAGGGGGAAGGGTGCCGAGAAAGAAAAAAGCAAGAGAAGACAGGTCATGTAAACCATGAGTCAGGAAGTGAATTCTTTAAAATGATGCTTGCCAGAAGCCAAATTCTTGTAAATGTGGGTCTTTTTTCCCCCTGTGCTATTACTATTGGAATGAGGAATACTTGGGGACCGGATGAGAAAAAGGTCAGAAGTCACCAAATTGTAGTTTTATGAAGAATACAATTGCTCTGCTTCAGTTTTAACATTAAAAGCTATAAGACAATTCTCCTCCTCATGAACCACCATTTCCAACCTTTCTGGAAGATTTCTATTGTATGAGAAACGCATCTTATCCTAAAGCATTGGTTTATATTTTAAAAATCTGTTTTTGGTTTAGCATTGCTGGGAGGAGGTGGGAGGGGGCTGTGGAGTGGGAAGGAAGTTGTTAGTCAAGAATGACTGCTTATTGGGTCGAAGCTGGAGGAATCGAAGAAACTTAATTTCAATTATCTAAGGAAGTTGGTCTGTTTCTTATCTCAATGTCGAAGAGAAAAATAATTTTTGGCTAGTATGCATAAAAATCTTTCCATTATTAAGACCTCAAACTTACGGTAATCCAGAGTTCAGGTTAGCATCAATGCATTAAAGATGAGATTGAAAAGTACATGTTTATGCCACAGTACCCATACTCAGATGTATAATATTGATTTCCTTTTCAGTAGTGAAAATCATGTCAGGGACATAGCTGCAATAGACTTTAGTGTTAAGAATCAATTAATGAAATAGATGTTTTATTTCTAGCAGTATTTTTTGCAATTACCATAAGCCAACAAATCACTAGCATGTAAGCCTAGGCAGCTACCACCAAGCAGCTTGAGTAGAACGATACTAGAGATATTCAAAACCGTGAAGTCTTTTAGGAAAAAAGGGGAGGGGGACAAGAGAAATACTCCTTTTGCATTATCCTCGATCACTGTATGAACTTTAGTTAAGAGTGTAAATGTATGCTTGCAAAAGTTGCACAAACTCTTAATATGACTTTTATCATGCAAAGGTACCTTCACTTTTAAATTTCCATAGTGTGACTGCTTTTACCCATTAGACAAAATATGTTTACATTTTGGGTACTTGACATACAACAATGTCAAATGTATAATGTATAAATGCCTATCTGTGTTCAAGAGGAAATATACCTTCTCAAGGGATTATTAACATCCTTTTAAAAGAAAATTTTTGTTCCTTCCTTTGGATTTAAGCTGTTTTAAAAGTCTTCTATAGAAATACATGATCAAAGGGAATAAATGCTAGATAAATAAAATTATTCAAACACCCAGAGGACATTTTCCTCTTTGCATGGTTAGTGATGGATTTTATCTTTTCATATTCAGTGGTAGTATCTTTCAAGCTCAAGGTCTCTTTCCCACATTAGATTGCTCAAGAATTTTAGGAACAATTTTCAGTAATCCAAGGCTCAGAGATCTATGTTGGTTAATAAATTGCATCCCACCTGGGCTTTGGATCAGACTGCTCAGAGAGCTTTTAGAAATGTGACTATCCAAAGAAAGTAAAGGTAAGATACAGTAAAAAGTATTTTTTCAAAACATAAATTTACCAAATCTTTTTGAAATATTGACCATTAATTTATAATTTCAAAATAAATTTTATGAAAAGAACTACATATGATCTGATCTTCAATTTCCTCAAATGTGGAGTTAGACAGGGACAATTTTTACTCTATATTTAATAACAGCTGTTTCTTTTAATAAGACATTGTAGGGGAGGAAAAATATCTTTTTCCTTACCCTTCTAGATTCTTGGCTGGGTCTCTGTAACAAAAGACAGAATAGCAAGAGAAAAACATAGAAATTTATTTAATATAAGTTTTATGTGACACAGGAGCCTTCACAAAGAAATGAAGACCCAAAGAAGTGGTTGAACTTGAACATTTTTATGCTAAGTTTGGTGAAGAGTAGAAAATTGTGGAAAAATGTGATAGGACAAAGGGTATGAGCTAAGTATAAAAAACTGGGGGAAACTTAGCAAGGCCTGTTGGTTCAGATTCCTCTCAGTGTCCCTCTGTCTTTGGAGATAAAGATGCTCCTTTCCTCTGGGTGTAGGGAGGGCACCCTTCACATGTGGGTCTTATGACCTGCCTCAGGGAAGAAGGTCAGAGAGTCCTTCCAGCACCTTCCATCTCAAATTTCTAAGGTAATATTCAATATGCCAAGGTGCCATATTTTGGGGTAGTGTGTTCTAAACCCCATCAATATCCCAGTGAAAACTCCCAGTGTGTGAATTCCAAAAAATGAAAGTTAATTAGACAAGTAGGGACATTGACCTGATTAAGATATCTGGGTATTTTTCAGAGAAAATTATACCTCAGTGAGTTCATCAGAACACAAAACAGAGGTAGTGTTACCTTAATTGGATTCCAGTAACAGTGAAGGGCAAGTTTCAGTGGGTGTCCTTTATGAGAAATCTGGATGGTGAAAAAAGGGTTAGACTCAGGCACTCTACCAAATAGTCTAAAAGTTGTTTAAATTTGAAACAGGAATTACGTTATTAGAATATGTTAGCGAGCATAACGTAATACTCATGTGAAAGTAAGTGTTTCCCCAGTATTCTCTGGGGTGTCTGCCTCACTTGAATATCTCTATAGTTGGTGTAAAAATAGTCTGTCAATGGTTAAAGCAGACTGAGAAATAGCAGTCTTGACTACTCTGGCTCAATTTCCAAATTACCTTTGTGCACCAGGGAACGAAGCTTGCTTTTAACTCAGTGGCTGTGCAACAAACATATTCCTCATGGAAAACACGTGGAGGAGGTCATATTTCCTCATCTCAGCGTGTGTCAGTCCTCTTAGAAAAACAGAAGAAAATGAAAGCAATTATTTCACCTCAGTTAATTTGTGAGTTTCCCCAATAAGGCTTGAGTTTCAAAATATATTTTAGTGAAGAATGAATTTACCAACACGTTGAAAGTTTGAGCTCTGTATGTGTGTGTGTGTGTGTGTGTGTGTGTGTGTGTGTGTGAGAGAGAGAGAGAGAGAGAGAGAAACTCATGATGTAGTATAGAAATTCGTGTTTCTTAGTACATAGCACAAATTTTCCTATTTTTGCTTTAGATAAATTAAAAAATAAAATGTACAATTTGGAAAAAAATAGTGCTTTGGAACTAGATCCATTATTGAGCAGGATGGGAAAAAAACCTTACTGATTGAAAAGTTTACACTTACAACTACTCTATGCCTCAACTAAGCAAAACACTGCCCAGAAGGAGAGAGATTTCAGAGTCTTCTAGAGTGTCGACTTTCATTTCCTTTCTAACCATCTGTTCTTCTATTTTTCTTTCTATGTTGTTTCACTTACTGAGTAACTATTACATGACAAACACCATGCTAAGCCTTGTATGATAAAAAATGCTAAAATAGAGACCTTGATCTAAAGGAATTTACACTCTAATTGGGAAAATAAACACACATGAAGAAAAGACACCAGCAATTATTGAGTACCTGTTGTATTTCAGTCACATATTGACATAAACTATATAACTTGTCCATTGTAAAATCCTTTGGGGTACATGCTATTAAGATAACTGTTTTGAACATAAGGACAATGAAGTTCAATGAGGCCCAACGTCCTACTACTAATGGATGCCAGACCCAGGATTTGAACTAGAGTGTTCCATCTCCAGGCCACAGTTCTTTGTTGTGTACCAAGCCCCTCTCCTCTGCTACTATTTTTTCCAACTAATTTGTTTGCTACATTTCTCACCTTCTGCTCATTTATTTCTTAAGGAGGGGTCTACTCAATAACTGCAGAAGGGCTAGTTGTGATGTCCCCAGTAACAGCCAAGGAATAAGAAAGGCAGATTTTTCACAAAAGCACAAACCAGCCAGAGATAGAGTCCCTGTGAGTCGACGAGATGAAGTTACCAGGGCACTTCCCTCAAATAAATCTTATACAAACATCATGTCCACACTAGAAAAGCCATTATTTTTTAAGACTTAGCTCAAGTGGCCTTTCTTGGGATTACAATTAAAGATAGGTGAAATTTGAGATGATCAAAGGCTCACACTCTTAACGTGACACATCAATTTATTTTGCATTGTTATTTAGACAGCACACTATGTAAGAACATACTGACTGAAATGAATATTCAGTAAGCCAAGAAGGCCAGAATGCCCTGTGAGAGGACAGTACACAGAAAGAAGACAAAAGCTCCAAATCTAATTTCTGTAATGTTCTGAGAGCCTCCAACCTTCCAAATGACTGAGGGATCTGATTTTATCAATATAAAATAGGGTTTTTATTACCTATTGATCCTATTTGATATTAAACTTATTGGAGTGGAATTATTTGGACTTGAAGTTACAAGATATGTGTTCAGTTCTGGATCTCTTTTCATATTAGGTGTGTGAGTTGGGACAAGATATTTTAATCACTGTTGATCTTGGTTTCAGTGGCTGAAAAATGGGGATGGCAATATATATCTTACAAGATAACGCAAACTTTAAATGAAGGAAGGTCGGTAAAAATGCCCAGCTTAATATCTTGTACATAGAGCTCAGTAGATGTCACATGACACTGGGGATAGTTTACCCAATTAGAAGACCTTGGGACTTGGTCCATCTGCCACGTTTGGCGTATCTTACTGGTCATTTGCTCAGGTTTGATCATGGCTGCTTACAGAGTTTCTATTGAGTCGGCTAAATGGAAATCACCACTAGAAGGAAGAGGGGAGGGACGATGTATAAGCTGGCACTGTACTGTTTCAAACAATGTGATGAGGTTTCAGAGTGCTGAAAGAGAGCAGCAGCACTTAGAATCATTCCACAGCAGATGAAAAGAGTGGATACATTAGGCAAAATCTAGATGATAACTACAAGCATAAAGAGCAGACATGCAAAGAAAGGAACCATCTAAGGATGGGGTCTATAGTCAGAAATCAGCATCACTATTCTTATCAGCAATAATTTCCATCAGTTCTTAGATTCATTTCGGTTCTTCTGCTGCTTGGCAACATGATGTGGACTGGAGGTGTCCCCCCAAATTCATATGTTGCAACCCTAACCCACAGTTTGATGGTATTTGGAGAGATAATTAGGTTTAGATGAGGTCATGAGAGTGGGGTCCTCATGATGGGTTTAGTGTCCTTATAAGGAGAGAAAGAGACCAGAGCTCTCTCTCTGCCATGTGAGGACACAGGGAGAAGACTGTATCTGCAAGCCATGAAAAGAGCCTTCACCAAGAACCAAATCCGTGAGCACCTTCCACTTGGGCTTTCCACCTCCAGAGCTGTGAGAAATAAATGTCTGTTGTTTAAGCTACCCATTCCGGTATTTTGTCGTAGCACCCTGAGCTGACAAAGACACAACGTAAGCACACACAACCACACCCTCCCTCAACATCTCTTGGACCGAAGCTCCCCTAAGTTTCTGAATTCAACAAGTTTATGCTAATTTCCTTGAAACAGGTTATCGTCATTTTTGAAAAATTAAAGAAACCAAGTTGTGAATATTAGATGAGCCCTAGGTTGAGATCAGGCAATTCTGTCTTTATATGCTATCAAGTAGAGATTCTGTATATTTTGAGATTCATTTGAGAAGAAACATATTGCAGTGATGATCAAGGTGCCAGGTGTCCCCATTACTAATCAAGGTTTCTCTCTTTTTTTATTGCTCTGGTTAAAACCATAAAGAGCAAGTTATGTAAAATTAAATTGAAATATCATGAACTTCTGAATTTTAAAAGGAGAAACATGACTAAAAATGATTTCCATACCTCTAACTTTTATATATCATTCAACATTTTATTAGATTAATACCAGTAATAAGTGCACTTCGGTGAGTATTTTGTTTGTGCCAGAACGTGACTTAGAGGCATTTATTATCACCATCACCACGACAGTTTGAGGTAGGTATTATTCTCATATAACAGATGAGGAAACAGAGACTCAGAGTAATGAAGTGTCTTGACTCAGCTATTGAGGCAACTAAACATTTTAGCTGGGGGGCCGGTCCCGTGACTTAGTGGTTAAGAGCAAGGCTCCGCTACTGGTGGCCTGGGTTGGGATCCCGGGCACACACCGACACACTGCTTGTCCGGCCATGCTGAGGCGGCATCCCACATACAGCAACTAGAAGGATGTGCAACCATGACATACAACTATCTACTGGGGCTTTGGGGAGAAAAAGGGAAAAAAAGAAAAAGAAAGGGGGCCGGCCCCGTGGCTTAGTGGTTAAGTGCGCGCGCTCCGCTGCTGGCGGCCAGGGTTCCGACCCTGGTCGCTCACCAATGCACCGCTTCTCCAGCCATGCTGAGGCCGTGTCCCACATACAGCAGCTAGAAGGATGTGCAGCTATGACATACAACTATCTACTGGGGCTTTGGGGGAAAAATAAATAAATAAATAAAATTATAAAGAAAAAGAAAGGAGGAGGATTGGCAATAGATGTTAGCTCAGGGCCGGCCTTCATCAGCAAAAAAAGAGGAGGATTGGCAGGGATGTTAGCTCAGGGCTATTCTTCCTCACAAAAAAAAAAAAAAGAAAAGAAACTGAGGGGTCATTACAGTCTTTAAAAAAAATCATTTTAGCCGGGACATTAAACAATATTGCTGACGCCAGGAACCAGGCTCTTCAGTGTAAAAGTAACTTCTGATGATTTTGTTTGGTTATGTTGATTTCAAAGGGCCTTCTTTCCATGTTTTGAGTACTTTTTCACTAGAGAACTTATCCTCAGCAAGTTCTTGCAATTCATGGTGGCAATAGAAGAAAAAAGTGAGGACAAGAAATAAGCTAATTAGTACTTTTGTCTACTTCTCAACAGAGGAATACTATCTTCTCACCATTTACTAAATGGACAGAATATACCAAATGTTTTGGCTATAATAGTCATGCATATGTTTTCTTTCTAGTTTTTCATTTAATTTATCTGTTTTGAGGTATAATATTCAAGCCAATTTAGGTTGCTACATTCATTTTTCTAACTATCAGTTACTTTCCTCATTATAGAATATTAATTTTAACTTCTCTTTTATTGGCAGTTTTCCTTTTACCTTAAAGTCAGTTCAGTTTGGGGAATACTGTATAGGAGTTGCTCCTGGCATCTAACAGACACAAATTCTTCGTTTTTTTGAAAATGGATGAGAAAAAAGAGGATTAGCAAGTATAAAATATATTTTGGTGAATCATATATATTTAGGCAGAAAGAAATAAAACCACTATTACTTTCTAGATCTATTTAACAGACATAGTAACTATAATCTAGACTTAACAAGAAAACACATCTTATATATTTTCAATGACTCCTGTGCCTCATGCTGCTCCTCTCACAGGAAGATTTTTTTTTTTTTTGGAAGTTAGAAAAGTGAAAAGTGCTATGGAAAAAAATATAACAAGGAAGGAGGATAACGTGTACTGGGAGGACGGTTGAAATTTTAAATGCAGAGTCAGGGAAGATCTCACCAAGAAGAAAAGAAGGCGGCAAAGTAAAAGATGGATAAACAAAAACTTCAAAGTGAGGAAATCTGGGGAAAGAACATTCTAGACAGCACAGCAGTTACAAAGGCAGAAGTGTGATTAGTGTATTTGATGAATAGGAAGGAAGCCAGTAGGACTGAGGCAAAATTAAAGAGGTAATGAGTGGCCAGATTGTTCACAGATTCTTACACACAGGACAAGATATAACATAAACAGTATTACAAGGGTTACCCTAGCTGCTCCACTGAGAATATAGTATAAGGGCAAGAACGGAGCCAGAAAGACAAATAAGGAAATTATTGCAATAATTCAATAGAGAAACACTGGTGCCTTGGATCAAACGGTAGCCATGGAACTGGTGAGCAGTGGTTGGATTCTGGATGTAATTTGAAAGTAAAATCAACAAGGATGGCTGATACACTGGATGTGCGGTATGAGACAAAGGGAAGAGTCAATAACGATTTCAAGAATTATGGTCTGAGGGACTAGCAGGATAGAGTTGTCATTAATTGAGGCTGGGAAGCCCATGGGAGAAGCAAATTTAGTGGGTGCAGATCAGGAATTCAGTTTTGGACACATTACGTTTGAGATGCCTATCACACACACAAAAAAAGAATACGCTGAGATGGCAGCTAGAAATATGCAGGTAGAGTTTAGGAGAGGTGAATGTGGGTGTTGTCAACATAGGGATGGCATTTAAAGCCATGAGATTAGATAAGAACCCCAAGGGAGTAAATGTAGACAGAGATGAAAAGAAAGCCAAAGATGGAGCTCTGGGACACTCCAATTTTAGGAGATAGAGAGATTAGGAAAAATCAACATATAATGAGAAGTAACTGTCAATGTGCAGGAGTAAGACTAGCAGAATGTGGTGTACTGTACTTTAAGTGAAACATGGAATTTCAAGCAGGCTGTATTATGTATAATAGGCTGAATAATTATATCTGAAATAAATACTGGGTAACATATTACTCTGTAATTCGTTAATATTTAAATATGCTTTGAAGTCTGTGATGTAACAATACTTTCACATAATGTTATCTTATCGTCAGATGTTATCGGGTCGGAATTAAATATGAAATATTGGGCGGCTGCACTGCTTTACTACTTATTGAAGAAATGATCAAACTCTTCAAACTCAGAGCAAAAGAGCTGCACTTCTGTCTCTTTTGACTCATGAAACATGATAAATATGGCAATATATTGTATTATGTGGAAAATAAATGGAGGAAAAAATCAAATGTTTTGCCATAAAATTTTGAAAGTGCTAAAATATATTAGCATTATGTACTCAGGCCGCTTTGACTCTAAAATGTAAAAATCTTCATATACAAACATATAAATTAGGAATGTTCACGTGCTTTAATTAAAAAAGTAAAAATTATGTCACGACAGGATTTGCCATAGACTCCTGAAAAAGTAGTCTCCCCAAATGTCCTCAAAATAGCATCTGGTGTTCGTAGAACTATTTGGGAGAACATCTACTGACCAAGGGGAGGCAAACTATTGTACATTGCAATTTTCTTACAAAGAGAATGGCCCTACAAAATATTAAAAATTATCATAGTGCAGGTATGTGAGATAATGCATAAAAACATAGCATATTTGATTTTGTTAACTATTTCACTATGATAAAATGAAATAACGTAAGCCCTGGCCATTAGGAATAATAGAAATAATTTTAAGATTGATAACAAAAGCTAAACAACTGTAGTGGACGTTTTCTGATTTAAGCACCATACTTGGAGAATCTGCAGAGCCTGCCTCTCACAGGAAACAGCCTGGTTGCTTATCTGAGAGAAGTTTCATACTCCAAGAACATCCGCTCCCCACGCCCCCTCCATGTGCCCCCTTTACCCTCCTGCTTCTGAGCCCCACCTTGCCTCCTCGCCCCTTTAACACTAGACATAAATCAGTTTCGTTTGCCGTCTCTTGATTGTCTTTCTTCTCTTCCTCTTTCAGTCTTTTGCTCTCCCTGTCTGTCTTTGTACATCGGTCTCCACTGCACCATATGGCAGCTGAGAGAGAGGGGAGAGTGATGATCTGGCTCTGAACAAAAGGGGCTGTGGTGTCAAAGCTGCCCATGAATGCATGAGACACAGTCATGTATAGAAGGGCCTCAGCGCTTCAGTGAGGACCAAAGGGAAGGCTGACAGTGCTGACTCTGTATAGACAGAGAAAGAGGGAGCTCCCCGGGCCTCTCATTTAAACTCTTTCTCTGTGTGTCCTTTTCCCTCCGTTTTTTTGTTTGTTTGTTTTCTGTTTTGTTTTGTTTTTCAGTTCTGTGCTCAAATCACATTCATTTATTAATGACAAAGTCAGAGTGTGTGACAGAACGAGAAATTAAAGAATTAAAGCAAGCTATCTTATTTACACACTTTTAAATATCTCCAGAGAGCATATAAAGAATTACACGAGTTTTTAAACATGTGAGGGGAAAACAGACCAATTTAAAGAAGACCACACTCGTTTTTCCTTTCTCCCAAAGAATAATTCTACACACATAAATTAAGTAACTTGTGAAAGAACAATATCTAGATAATACAAGAGGATACAGGCATTAATGAGAGAATTCTCTCTGATTATAATAAGTTAACTGCAGTTTCTAAGATTATGCTTTTTATTATTTATTGTGCTTTAGTAAGCCATTCAAGAAAAGGGGCACATTCTCAATGTTTCTCTTCTTCTCTCTTTCCTTTTCTTCTCGAAGTTGCACCCCTCTCCTGTGCCTGGATATGCATGATTTGTTTCAGTGGAGAATTTCTGCAAAGCAGACACAACATTTTTATTAGCGAAGTTAACACCATGCTAGAAGAATAGTAAATTCAAGCTGTAAATCCACCAGCTTTCAGGAGACTCATTTATTCTGTTCCATATGAAATAAAAATCTACTACAGGGGAAGAGTTGAATATAACCATATACATTTATGAAGGAACATTTTATGCTTTATTGCTGTAGGCTACTACTGGCCTTCGAGTCTGGTGTTGATTTTATTTGACTCAAAATAAGAGTATAATAAAAGATATAGCAGACACCTCCTCGCCCCCCCAACCACACTGCCCATCTACCCACCCATCCAACAAGACATCCTGGATCACAAAATGTCAGGCCTCTGGGGTTATTTAAAGGAACCTGGGCAGGCTTCCAAATTCTCATGTCTGACCTTTAACAAGTAGTCAACAATAACAGTTCCTCATGAAATAAATCAATGGACATGTGTAGAGTACTTCAACAACGCCACGTACTTTTCTACCAAAATCTTTAAGAATAGACTGAAGGTTATGTTGCTCATTCCAACACATTATCTACATTCATAACAGGGCTTCTTTTCAGAAATATTTTTATTATGAACCTACCTTCCTTCTCTTTTACCTATAATGTCATTTAATGCCTGTTAATAGTAAACTCTACTTTTAAAAATTCATATATAGAGTTTTTCTTTATACAGGGCAGTCTGAGACTGATGGTTATCTGTCAGTAGATTAGAAAGCAAAATTACATTGGCTTTTCAGTTATGTTCTTCATAAATTCTCTTTCAAAATTACCATAAATGTTTGGGCTTACATGAAACATTCATTAAAAGAAACATTCATTAAAAGAAACAGAGTCAAGAGCTGAGGGGACTATGTTTAGCAAAGATCAGGGTCTGTATGTTTCTACGGGCAGTAAGAGTTATGTGGTACATCATCTGCCAGAAAGATTTGTATAGAGAGGACTCTCTGTGGGACAAACAGAAAGCAAGCAACAAAGCAACTATTCAACCTTGTCTATTCACTGCACCCACATCTGTTTACATGGCCTCTGCTCGATCCTGAAGGGTTTTGTCCTCCCACCTCCATTTCATTTTACACAGCTCTGGGCGGCTGGCGGCTTGGAAGATTTTTTTTTTCCTTAAAAGCAGAGTCAAATCTGCTTTGTGAAACAGAAATCTGAAAAACAGGCTTACAGAGCGCAGTTGGCCCATTTTCTAGTCTCTCCAGTTGGAGTTCTAATGAAGGATAACTATAAACTCCAACTCTCTCATTAATGTTTAAAATAAATTTAACACACAAGACAAGTTTCTATAGGAGGTGAGGAGACTGTATTATTTTCTCAGCTCTGCTCATCAGTAAATGTTGTATTGCCTTGTTTGGTGTGACATAAACATCGTATTTTTTTAAAAATATACTTCCTGTAAGTGAAATTGTAAGAAATGAATGTGCCATCTAGAAATAAAATATTATGGAAATGTCACTATATGAATACTTTATAATAACAGATTATATTTTTATGACATTTTACAAAGTGATTTTACACCCACTAGCTCATCAGATCCTCAAAAAGAACCTCAGGTAGGTAGGGCAGATATCAGTATCACTATTTTGCAAAAGAAAAACTGAAGCTCATGAAAATAACATGGGATTACCTCCCCACCACAAACTGTCATTTGTAACTCTATTAACATAAAGTCCAGATTCTCTTCTATTGCCTTGTATACATTTAATAACATCTTATGCACAGTTTTATTTTAACAATGAGTTATGAGTATGACGATCTTTAATCCTCTTCATATTTCTAAAACTCTATGGCTCATAATCTGACCCATGATGAATGAGGTATGAAAAAGGAATATTCAAGATGACTATGCTCATATAAATGTTGTAAAAATTGAAGTCTAAAGGATTTACATTTTAAACATACCCATAAAAGTAGACAACAATTTTATTTTCCTCCATTTTCCAAATTTTACTAGATTGTCTTAACGTAGTACATGATTGCAGAGACAGAAGAGAAGCTCAGGAGAAGACAATTAAATAATATATTAAAAAATCAGAGGGGCCAGTCCGGTGGTGTGTGGTTAAGTTCACTCGCTCAGTTTTGGCAGCCTGGGGTTCCCGGGTTTGGATCCCGGGCGTGGATCTATGCACGGCTTATCAAGCCATGCTGTGGTGGCGTCCCATATAAAGTGGAGGAAGATGGACACAGACATTAGCCCAGGGCCAATCTTCCTCAGCAAAAAAAATTAGGAGGATTGGCAATGGATGTTAGCTCACGGCTAATCTTCCTCAAAAAAAAAAAGATAATCAGAGGTACTAGGTTCAATCCTGATTCTACAACTTTGTAGCTGGGTGACCTTGTCTATATGTATTAGCCTGTCCGTATATACTAACTTGGCTTTGGCAAGGAGAGATAATAATAAACCAACGGTGCACAGTTTTAGTGAGAATTGTCATCTACTTACCATCCATGAAAAGGAAAAGGTAAGCTGCACTATACCAATGTAAGTGACTGCCATTAGATTTGGTTGTTTCTGAATTGTTAAACAATTGATTCCAAACACACAAAACTTTGAAATGTTTGAAAACTAAATACTGAAATTAGCAATAGTAACAGGAGAAGACTAGCTTGCAGATGAAATTCTAATAGTATGCTACTTGCTACTTGTTGGTTTATATGAAACAAAGAGAGTTAATGAGAGAAAAAAAAAAATCCTTTACTGTCCAACAACATTTCTGAATGGGATAGAAACCTGTTTGGAGATGTTCTACCACCATACTTCTTGTCACATGTTTTAATCAACAATATTTTCTGAACCAATGAATAACTATGGCCCGGAAAATTTTAAAAAGGTAGAAGTAGGTCAGTCTTGGGTAAGTTTAGAAATATTAGCCAGGAAATTTTAGCAGAAAAGAGGATTTTAAAGCTATCTCCCAATAAGAAGCGGTACTATGATATATTTCTTTAATTCTAATTATTTTTATTATTTATTAGAACTGCCATGTAAATAACTTACGGTAAATTAATAGTCAAGAAATAGCGCATTCTAGTCCATAAAAAACTTTTAAAATTAAAAATGGATGGTCAGTCTTCAGCAGCCATAGAACTCAGTTTTAACAGAGAACAGAACATATTTCCAATCTTGCTCATGGCTGGCTTCAGGATGTGAAGAAAGATACGCACAAAACTAAACTGTGAACTAAGATCACATTTTTTATATTCAGAAGAAAATTCTTTGAGGAAACATCAAACATAACTTTAAAAAAAAGATAAAAGGCACAAAAAATAAGTGACATTGATGGGGAACTGCATCTAGTTGCCAAACTGGAATTCAAAACCATGTCTAAATTTTTAGGAGTTAAAAGGAAAAAACAACAACAAAGATAATTGGTATTTCCTGAGCTTAAGGACTAGCTTCAGCAGGACATATGGTTTCATTTTGGGGTCTCTAGTTTCTTATGAAAATGTTACTATTTCTGTAAGCATCTTCATTTAAGAGAATGGGAAAGATAACTAATTAAACCAGAGTTAGTTCAGCTGATTTTGATTTTATCTTATCTTTTGGTTTTTACATTTTTAACATAGGAAATAATAGGATTCTTTAAAAAAAAGTTCTGTTAAGTGGAAGAAAAAATAAAGTATTCAAAAATCATATTGTCTGACATACATCTTAAATAATGTGTTAAAATATTATAAATTTCCTTTGATCTATTTCATTACTGCTAAGAAATTTTATCTGCTTTCAATTTTACAAGTTTTTTATGGAGTAGAATGTGCTATTTTTTGAATATCAATTTACCACAAGTTATTTACATGGCAAGTCTAATAAATAATAAAAATAATTGCCAAGAAGCTGTGGCATCATATAATCGTCAGTGTTCGCTCTATGATGCATCCAAACGACTAAGAAAAGTTAAGACTTCAAAATTTATCAAGGGAAGTGGTGTTTTGGGGTGTTTGGTTTTCTTTTTATTAGCAAGTCCATACCCAACCCTAACATGATTTTTTAAATCTAGAGCCATCTCGTCTCATTTCTTAGGCACCTACATATCACAAGGCATTATGCTAGGCTGCGTACAATATGTATACGGCATCCTATTTTTCTACTCCAATGGTCCACTTGATATGATAGTTATATAAAATATACATTAACCATTTTTAAAACAGATTGTATTTAATGGTAAGTAATAGATGTATATACAAAATATAAGAGGAAATTTTTATCTATACTCTCTTAGTACATAGCGTCAAAGGATTAAACTATATTTAAAAAGCAGATCAGAAGAGTTGTTTTGATCCCATTCAAAAGCAGACTTTCCAAGAGTAATATGCTACTTTGCTTCCTTTTTACCACTATATGTAATATATATATATATCTATACATAATATAGGTATTTATATTAATATATAATATATATGTTGACGCAGAAACTACCAGGCCAATGTCTGTTTTAACTGAAATAAATTGACCCTGCTTGTAAAGTCAAAGTGGACATCCTGCACTCTCGCCTTCTACTTCCCAACCTAAGTTATTAGGAACTGCATTCTCCAAAATAACAAACTTGGTGCTATCATATACCCTGGGGTAAACACAATAAAAAATTTAGGAGTTTGCTAAATCTTCCTCTCCCAAAAATATTCTAATTCCAAGCTTGTTTTAGTTGGACTTAAGGTAAAAAATACTTTTCCATTAGGACAATGATTTTCCCGTTATAGAAAAGTACAGAAATAGTACTAAAAGAGAAAACTCCAGTGAAATAGATTCATGATGAGAATGGCAAAGACAGAGGGAATGACAAAAATCTTTATAGTGACTCCCGTTACCTCCCAGATTTTCTCTTTTTTTCTCTAGGACTCAGTAAATAAGGTCAAATTCATTGACTAGGCTGTTTGTTCAAATGAGGCCACACTGGAACAAGCTTTCTTGAATAGTAACTGGAATAAAGCTGTTTAGTTCAATTTGTCTCTTAAAATATATGCTTATCTTCTACTGATTGAAATTGATTTTGAATCTTTCTCTGTATTAAAGAGGAAAGATCAAAATCTACCCAAATATTTATAGTGAATTAAATGCTTGTACAGCCTCGATGAGATGAACTATGGACTTCCACTAGTGAAAGGAAGTCGCTCATCTTGTACCTTTTAACTGAATAACAAGAAAGCGCATGCCAAAACAAGGGGCAGATTTAGCATATTCACATGTATGAGTGGATTTGTTTGAATTTTTTTGATAAAATTTTCCAAAAATAACTCTGCACTATTGCCGGTTCATTAAGATATGCTTATTTTTACTTTTTGCAAATTACTCAGTAGTTGTCTAGTACTAGTAGAAAATGACAAAATATGGAATCCTTCCCTGTAAAAATAATGATCTCCAGCTGACTTATAAACAAGCTTTGTGTTAATGTGCCTTCCCTTTTGTGGTTCTGTCTCATTAAGACATCTTTAGTTGGGCACAACTGGTCTCCAATTAAAAAGCTCTAGTTTGATGCCAGTGTGGTTATTTGGGTCTGATCTATACAAACAACATTTGTTGCGGCTACATGGATTACTATTTACTTTTGCAGCATTTGTTCCTCTAATCCTGAGATCCTCAGAAACCAAAAGGAATGTTCTGGGATTTTATGGTAGAATGACATTTGCTTTTTTAGGTTGGTAGCCACCACTAAGTCCAGGTTTGTTTCCTCTGGGCTATTTCTTACTAATTAGCTTGGCTTTGTGTGATTTGTTTTCTGCATATGGTACTCACAGATCTTTGAAAACTGACATGCACGCACATACAAATAGTTGTGAATCCAACATGCCTTCAACTCGCCTATCAAGAGAATGGAAATTTTAAAAAGAACAGAGCTATTTGGATGAACCCTAAAGCATTTATAAATAGTAATCATTTCCTACCCGAGTTTATTGGAGATTATGCTTTTGTGTTGTAAAAGTTACAGAGTATAAAAATGAGTTTAGGAGTTTACTTAATAATAAATTGGCAGGCTTCTGATGCCTCCGCAAGGGGTGCAGCTGCAGATGAAGAGAAAAGAGGCCATTGCAAGGAAATGGGAATGAGGTGGCAGGTGGATTTATTCAAGGGGGAGAAAGTTACAGTGAGTAACAGTTACCTTTAGATAAACTGAATAAGAGCAATTTAGTCAGGAAAGGCCCCAAAATTAAAGGCATTTTTTCTGGGAAGGAATTGTAAGGCTAGGTGGGAGAAGCTTGCAAAGAAATAGTCATTTTGTTCCAAGGGAAAGAGAACTATTAAAAAGATTACACAGAAGGCAACTCTGATCTGAAAACAAAGGGGAATACCAAGAGCCCAACAGGAGAGGATGACCCACTATCATTGGGAGAAACAGCAAATCGACCATGGTAGAGGACTTGATAGACACAGGATTGAAGTAGTATTTTCTTAATAATCATCACTCTCCCTGTAATCCTTACTGGAACTCCCATGAAAATCTTGATGCTTCCTCCTTCCTGATCCCATAGAATGCTAAAGTCTGATATAAACTCTATTGTGACACTTACCCTACTGTTTTGAGTGTTGGTTTTGTTTTTCCATGTCTCCCAGGAGGCTAGCATAGAACCTGATGCCTAGTAGATCCTCTAAAATATTTCTTAAATTTGAAAAATCAAGTTCATCTGTATTGTTTGCTATAGTACACCTACCTATGTATGAGTTTTATTTTAGGTATCCTTTCTCCTATAGAAGATACATTGGAAAATAAAAATTTAAGCCTACTTATCATCAAGAGAATGAGAAAACAAACCACAGACTGGGAGAAAATATTTGCAAAAGACACATCTAATCAAGGACTGTTAACCAAAATATCCAAAGCACTCTTAAAACTCAACAACAAAAAAGCAAACAACCTGATTAAAAAATAGGCCAAAGAGGGACCAGCCCTGTGCCGTAGTGGTTAAGTTTGTGCACTCCACTTCTGGTGGCCTGGGGTTCGCAGGTTCAGATCTCAGGCGCGGACCTACGCACCACTCATCAAGCCATGCTGTGGTGGCATCCCATATAAAGTAGAGGAAGATGGGCATGGATGTCAGTCCAGGGCCAATCTTCCTCAGCAAAAAAGAGGAGGATTGGTAACAGGTGTGTTAGCTCAGGGCTAATCTTCCTCACACACAGACACACACAAAATGGGCCAAAGACTTTAATAGATACCTCACCAAAAAGACATACAGATGGCAAATCAGCATATGCAAAGATGCTCCAAATCATTTGTTATCAGGGAAATGCAAATTAAAACAACAATGAGATACCACTGCACACCTATTAGAATGACCAAAATCTGAAACACTGACAACACCAAATGCTGGTGAGGATGTGGAGCAAGCAGGAGCTCTCATGTCATATATTGCTGATGGGAATGTAAGATGGTACAGCTACTCTGGAAGACAGTTTGGCAGTTTCTTACAAAACTAAATATATTCTTACCATATCATCCAGCAATCACACTTCTTGGTATTTACCCAAGGGAGTTCAAACTTTATGCCCACACATACCTGGAAATGGATGTTTATAGCAGTTTTGTTCATAATTGCCAAAAATTGGAAGCAATCAAGATGTCCTTCAGTAGGTGAATGGATAAATCAACTATGGTACATCCAGACAATGGAATATTATTCAATGTCAAAAAGAAATCAGCTATCAAGCCATGAAAAGACATGGAGGAAACTTAAATGCATATTACTAAGTGAAAGAAGCCAATCTGAAAGGCCCACATAATTGTATGATTCCAGCTCTATGACATTCTGGAAACAACAAAACTATGGAGACAGTAAAAATATCAGTGGCTGCCAGGGGTTGGGGAAGGAGGGATGAATAGGCAGAGCACAGAGGATTTTTAGGGCAGTGAAAGTACTCTGTAGGATATCATAATGATGGAAATAAGTCATTATACTTGTGTCTAAACCCAAAGAATATACAACACCAAAAGTGAACAGTAATGTAAACTATGGACTTTGAGTGATTATGATGTGTCAGTGTAGGTTTATCAATTGTAACAAATGTACCACTCTGGTGGGGGACATTGATAGTGTGGCAGGCTGTGCATGCATAGGACAGAGGCTATGTAGGAAATCTCTGTGCCTTCCCCTCAATTTTACTGTGAACCTAAAATTGCTTTAAAAAAATAAAGTCTCAATTAAAAATCACTATGATTTGTACAAGTAATCGAGAGAAATGCGGGGAAGTAAAGGATATTACCTTAAGCCTAGACTCTCAGTTTGCCTCTCTTAAGATGGAGCAATAGAAAACTAATTGCAGTGAATATCAAGAAGCTTATTGTTTGGGCCACGTGAAGGATCAGGTTAGCATTTTACAACAGAAACTGAGAGATTGGGCCACACTGAAGGCAGTGTTGCCCAAAAACTTTGAATTGATTCCTGCTACTACTGGTTCACAGTTGGGAGAGCTGAATGAATAGAGACCAAGTAGATCTCATCTACTTTAACTGAGCTATCTGTACAACTGAATGTCCTTGACACACATAAGTAGAACTGGGGACCTGATGGACGTGTTGTGCTACCACACAATCAAAAGGACTAGTGCGTCTAGACCTCTACCATTCAGGATGGCTTTCAGGTTAATTTAATTGGATTGATAAATTTTATTCAACAGCATAAATGAGGTCTACTCATATCATTACAACAAATAAAAAAAATTTATGGGTATTTTCTAAGATAAAAATGTGAGCTAAGTGCAAGTAATTATAGGTTTGCAAATAAGGAAAAATATATGTGTATTGTAGTCGGACTGACATGGTGATTTTGATAATTGGTTGTATAGGTGCACAATGAGAATTTTGGCTTGGCACATGCTCGTAAAACAACAAAAGATCCTTTTATATTACTCTCTTGCTGTCATGAGTGTTGATGTTGCTGCCCTGGGATAAACTGGGGAGTAGGGTTCAAAAGTTTTGATGAAAAGTTCTTAAACCGACCTAGCTGGCAGTTTGATCAGCAGCATTTGTCTTTCTGATCAGCAGCATTTGTCTTTCAAATGCCAAACTCAACAGTAATGTGTTCCATATGAAATAAATATGGAAAATTATATGTGAAACACAAATACATTCAGAGAAAATTTAGGTCACTCCAGGATCTTTGTCTTCTCCTTTTGGCTTCTTGCCAAATCCAAGGATAGCAGCCATCAGCCTTGTGAGCCCTTTGTTCCCCTAGCCAACATTAGAAGTCAAGATGAGAAAATGCACTTTTACTAGACTTTGCTACAAAGTTTTAATTTAGAATACATCAACTCTCTCATTTAGAATATATGCAGCTTAACCCTCAATTTGTCAGGAAAAATAATAACTATTTACCCTTTGGGTCTGATGAACACTTTTTATTTAATTTTTAAAATATTTTGTCATTTTACAAGGAATCTTTAGAATTTTTAAATTAAAATTTTATTTTATTAAAAATGTAATCATAATTTAGTCATAGCAAACTATCAAGTATTAACAGTATCAAGGCACTATTGTTTTTATCAAGTAAATTTTGACAGAAAATATCATAAAATATAAATTAATATAGTCAGATATCCTTCTAACAAAATAGAATGGTCTAGGTTTTTGGCAAAAATTTTATGTTACGAAGTCCTTCTTCCTCTTGATTGACTAACTGGATGAGAATATTATATTACCTTTTGTCCTTAGAAGTATATTGCTTTCTCTTCAATTTTGAGTTTGAGAAAATTCTTGTAATGTATCATGAATCTGAAGACACACAGTCTGAGATTATGCTTATATGATCAATTTCACCATCACATGGTACGGAGTGCTGTTCTCTGTCTCTTTGCATTCATCTTCTGGTTCGTCTAATGATTGTGAAATGTCTTTCTCTGTCAGTTTTCTCATCTTTGCTAATATAGGCAGAAAAATAAAAATTCAGAATTTTCACTGTGTTCGATGAAAGCTAAAAGCAGACTACAAAAATAATGATAGGCAGATTTCTTTTATGCTTTCTTGAAAGATGATGCATTTCTTTAGACAACACAATAAGAAAGCTGAAGGCTTACAATTTATTTCACTTTTGTATTATCCTTCTAAATGTTTCATCATTCTTCTTATTCTTATTTTTTTAGGTTTTTTCGCATAGTTGAGAATAATTGATGAGTAATGAAGAGTAAAGATGAAATAATTCCTAGAATTATGAATTACCAAAATATTTCAAGATATATGAAAAAATAGATCATTAAGATCTTAAAATATATTTTTTAATTTATTTAAATAAAAGTATTCCATGGATCCATATGGTGATTTCAAAGTGAATGAGTTTTATTCTGTTAAAAAATTTCGTCTTTGAACTTTGGAAATCTTTAAGAAAGAAAAAAAGTCATGAAATATCAATCCTTACAAAATGCTCAAAAAAGAAACTCAAAATCCAAAAATGAGTCCAATGACCCTGAATGCAATACAGAGAGTTAAAGGAATGAGGCTAATAGGTCACAGATATACACAAATCAATAGATAGTCAAACAATCAAAGATTGTGTACTGAATGTATCTGCTAGGATGTTCTGAATTTTTGGAGAAGAATTCAACTTCTACATGAGATAAATAAACTAAGAACATAATAATAAACTGTATATAACAAAAAAATCAATTGCGATTTCCATATGTTTTAAAAGCTCCAGTTGCTGAACAATAAGTAATCTATCCTTTTTAAAAAAGAGCTTATATAAAGAATAATATATAATACATATAATATAATATAATATATATATAATATATAATATATAAATCTATCCTCTTTAAAAAAGATCTTATATAAAGAATCTTATTTTATTGTATATCATTATTTTGGCTTCACATACATCCAATTTTGAATTATGTTAAGTTTTATCCATCATGAGTTTACTTATAAGGGTAACTCTCTGTAAGATTATGTATGATGATCTGAGTGATACCAAGAATTTCTTGTCCAAACTCTTTTCTTATCCCACACTTCTTGTCATCTTGTATTTCATCACTATCAAACAGCTTCTTAATTCTTTAGTTATACAAATATACTTAATATTCACATATTTAAGGAAGGATAATTCAAGTGTGCATTAGTTTGATTTAGTTTAGTTTTTTTTTTTTTTTCATATCGCATGTTCCAAAAAAGAATTTGAGATTTATGCCTTGAGGAAATATATGTTTTCATTGGCTGGTAAGTAGAACACACCCTTCTGAAGGACAAGCCAACGCCATCTGGTGAGTGATTCTGTATCCAGTCAGGGGACTGCATGAGAGTAGTTAGTGCACACATCTATCCCAGAGAGAATAGACATTTGGAAAAGGAGTATTGTACAAAAAGGAATGTAATATCACCACCAACAGACTTTTCCACATTTTTGGTCACTTCAATGATTTAGTTTTCTCAGTGCCTGATAGGCCTGACTTACAAATACAAATAGTTCTCCAAAAGCTTGTGTATGTATATCAGAGAGAGAGTTCTGAAACCACAGCAGTGATGTGTTGTTCCTCAGTTGTGTCATGAGCTTCAATCTCTTCAACCAAGTACAGACAAAAAGAGAATAGTAATGCTTTAATGTTTGCATTCTTTGTTTTCTACATTCAAGAATAAGAAGAAAGAAGAGACGAGAAAGAGAAGGAGGAGAAGAGAGTAGGAAGAGGAGAAGAAGGAGGAAGAGGAGGAGATGGGAGAAGAGATGGAAGAGGAGGGGGAAAGGGAGAAGAGGAGGAGGAAGAGAAAAAAGAAGGAGGAGGAGAAGAGGAAGAGGAAAAGGAGAAAAACGGAAGGAAGGAAAGAAGGAAGGAAGGAACTAGCCTTTAAAAAAATACTTGAAACAAGTTTTGGAGAACTTAGAGAAAATATAGATGTCACTTTGCACTGTCAGTCAGATATGCAAACTGATATGGTTGCCAGCATCTTTTAGAAATCGTAGAAGGATAGAGAGATCACTTGACAGACTGAGGATAAAGCCAACAGTAGGCCCGTGTATTCAGGTTTAGTCCACATGATACATCTATCTTGAACAGCAGGGGGTAAATTTTTTAAATAGGTCACTGAGGATCCTCACAAATCCCATTAGCTGGTAATAGGATTTGTGTGCATAAATTGTCTTGCCCTCAAAATTTAGATTTTGGTGTTTAATTTTGCGTATGACCTGCATACCCATTAGTGTAAATTAGAACGAGCTTCTCTGGGAAATTCCACATAGTTTTTCTTTCCTTTTGTTAATTTTTTTCTAAAAAGACAACTTTTTCCAAAGGTTAATCTTTGAAAAATTCTTTCGTGTCTGAAAGCATCTGAGGGGGGATTATGTAGCAGAGAAAATCTTGAAATACAGTTATTTATGTTTTTTAGCTTATTAGGAACAGCTCTAAAGAAAAAAATAATCCATAGTTTTTAGTATCCTTTTAAACTATTAGAACAAGCAACATTAATATATTTTTTAAAAACTCTAATATTTACTATTTTTTTATATAATCAAGTTAACATAATTTTTATTTGCCTACAGCACATATCCAAGATAATCTTACCAATTTGTTTGTTGGGAAAATAGTCTGTCTTTGGGTCCAAAGGCTAATTGAGGATCATGAACTTTGCAAGTAACGATAGCTAAGAAAAGCAGTATCAACTTCCCAGTCACCCGCTATGAACTTAGGGGAGGAATACAGGAAATAAAGTTATAATTAGAAAAAACAAACTTGACCGGCTTCTCTGAGTGTTGTTTTGAAATTTCAGATTCATTTGAACCCAAAATCAAAGTAATAGTGCAAGGGGTTTATCCTTTGAGCAAGGATATGTAAAATAAAGGCAAAAGAAATTATATGGGCCCTGGGATCCCTCGGCTGAGTTTCCCACAGTTCCATTTGACAAAATAGTAAGTACCTCATTATTTATGATAAATTGTACTGTTTAGTAGTAGTAATGGCCATTAAATAAAATATCACTTGTTTAACAAAAATAGGTATAATAAGAATAGTGCAGGACATATATCTTTGGTTAGAAAAAAGAAAGGAGGTTGCCTATAACTTGTCACATGCCTCAAATATGTTTTTCTTATATAGCCCTCTTAATAAACTGAGAAAATAGATATTTATCCACATTTTGGCAAAGGAAGACAGAGATTCTTGGAAAACTTACTTAGCTTCCCAAGTGTACAGTTAGTTGGTGCTAGCTTCAGTAACCTGGTTCTGCCTAGTTCCAAAGATACCGTCATGCTCATCCAAGAGTACAATTTAGTCACTCTTAACCCGTGCTAATTTGTATCATCCCAAGAGGTGTGATTGCTTAGCAATGGCAAGTATTAAATCTCTGTTTTGTTTTGTTTTAGTGGCTATACATTTGGATAATCTTAAACACTAGATTTAAACCTCAAAGTAGCTCGGGTGTAAGGGATTGTGCAAGGAGAGTTGAATATTCCCATACATGGGTTTTTCACTCTTTTCCTTAAAAAGGACTTTGTATTTTTGCCACTATTATTTCAAAATGAATTTCTTTTAACCAAGGCTTAAAAAAGAGAATCTGCAGGTCAATTAGGGGAATGACTATGCTGATGCAGTGTGGAGAGAACAGAGACAAGAAAGACAAGAGACCAAACGGAAGGAGGCCTGAAGGCTTTGGTGCTGGCCTCACTCCCGTGGTGCCAGAAGAAGTGATTAATCTTAGAGCATCAGTATATCAGTTAACAGTTGCTTCAATACTCCTGCATAACATACGACCACAAGTTCTCAGCAGCACACGAAATAAGAACTGGTTTAGCTCATGCATCTGTGGGACATCTTGGGGCAGCTCATCTGGGGCAGCTCTTCTCCACGTGTCTGTCCTCTCCCTTTGATGAGCTACATATCCAAGGCATGTTCTTTCCACGGCAATGGCAGAGGATTAGGAAAGCAACTAGAAACATGCAAGGTATCTTGTGGCACAGACACAGAGCTGGCACACCACCATTTCTGCCATATTCTATTTGCCGAAGCAAACCACGTGGCCAAGCCCAAAGTCAGAGGAAACTAAATATTCCTCTAGAAGGAGGAACTATGAAGTCGTGTGGCAAAGAGCAGGCTTACCAGAACAGGTGAAGCATTGGGGTCATTAATGCAATTTACTACAGCCAACATAATCTCCCACTGGAGAGAAAAGACTCTGAGGAATCATCCCACTCCAGTTCAGGAAGTTGAAAAGTTTACTAGCTGGCGAGTATAGCCCGTTGGACCTCAATCCTTGTGAGAAAACCCAATTGCCAGTGGTTTGAGGACTCTTCAGGCAACCGCACTAACACAGAGTTTGTAAGACTTAAAGAAGTCCTGAGGCAGCTGTTGTGCTATCAAAAAGATGAAGAGGTATGTGATATCTTGGACAAATGAATTTTTCAACATCTGCGCTTCAGACACTACCCTCTCCTTTTTTTTTTTGAATGAGAAAAGAAGTTTAAAATGACTGAGCTACAGAATAATTAATATCCTATTAATTTAAACCTCTTCCATGTCCCTAGGCCTTTCATTTGTTAAAATAGCTATGACAACTTGCAACTAAAACTTCACATTCATATTGTGCTTGAATTTTTATGAAATAGTCTCACATCTATTATCTCAATTGATTCTAAATAATCCTATTATGTGAGAAAGCCTGAGATTAATCACACCAAATGACACATGAACCCGCCTAATTAAGGTCACTTTGCTAGTTCCAGAATTGTTCAAAACCTCAAGTTCTCTGTTTTCTCTTTACTTCTGATTTCGTTCTTCTCTGAAGCCTTCCTGCTGCTCCACATCTTTTCTCATATCTCTCACTGATCCTAACAACTACCCTACATTAGTGGTTCTTAATTTCCAAATGTTATTGCCCGGGGTCCGAATCTGGCCGTCTTCCTACCTGCACTTCCCTCTGTTTGGGAGGGAGATAGCAAACAAGAGCTAAACTTCGAGCAGCAGTGGGCTTACTGAGGGTAAACAACCAGGCTTTCATCTTGCCAAGGCTTTGAGCCCTCTGAGCATCTCTGATAATACAGCTTTCCAAAGAATTTACTCAGGCCCTGTTTGCAGAAAGTAGTTGGCTCAAAGTTCTTCCTGGAATAGGAATAAAAAGAAAAAAGTGCTAGCACCATGTGTTGGAGGTGGAGTGGTGGCTATTTTTTCAAATAATAAGGATATAGAATGAAGGTGAGTGTTCTTGTTTGACTGTTTTTTCAGCATCTTGTATGGCAATCCTGTGCCACATAACCACATCTATACCTTAGTCCTAGATAGTATCTACGTCTCAGAATGGGCCAGACAGAGGTTGACTGGGTCTCTCCATTGTAGAGAATATTCATATCACCCTATTACTAATTTTTAAATATCAGTGGCCATGAAATTTCTATGTGGGGCTCATTTTGTATAGCTTCAAAGGATATGGATAAGCTCTTTGAAAACATTGCTGCTGTTGGAGTTTTTTCTAAGATACCTGCATCACCCTGTGTCAGAAGCCACCATGGGTCTAGCCTACTGAAATTGATGGGTGATAAATTACTTTTTTAATGTCTTCTAATAACAATAATGACAACTATTTACCCAGCAGTTATCATGCGACAGGAAACTGCTAACTCATACTTGCGTTATTTCTTTAACTCCTCAAAACACATTAAGATATAGATATTTATTATTATTTACAATTTACAGATGGGTAAACTCCTATTTAGAGGGTTTGAGTCACTTTCCAAAAGTCACACAGGTAATAAGAGGAAGAAGTGTTTTCAAAACCCAGGTCAGTTAATGACATAGGTCATTTTCTCAACCACTGTGCTGTATTAATACCGAGAACTGGACCTGAAACTTTAAAGCAATATGAGTGCAGATTGTATATTTTTAAAATGACATTTTTTCCATCCTAGCATAAGAAATAGAAAATTGGATCGATATTGAGAGAGTTGATTTCACAGAGCACAAAGTAAATAAGACAATATCTTAAGTAAAAATGTATGGAGAAAAAGTTTTCATTTTTTCCAACTATTTGAACACTTTCTGTGTGTTCTAGACTTCTGTATGGTACAGAAGGCAGCATCAACTGTTGGACAAAAAGCAACTATGTTGAGAGGATGATGTCATCTCATCAATGTCATGGAAATCCATGACTCGTAAAGCAGTGGGGCTCAGGAAAAACGGCCACATCAAGAGCAAGCTGTCTGATTGGCCAAGGGATTATAATAGCTTCTAATGTGATTAAGGACTCCACCTAAAAACAAAACAAAACAAAACAAAAAACATCATACCAGAGCCAAGGCCGGGCTGTCAGCTTGTGGAGATGGAGCCAACAGCGGGACTATTCATTCAACCCCCCACCTGACAAAATTCAGCTCAAACCATGGGGGCACATTTTCAGATGAGGCCTCATAGATCCTATTATTTAGTAATGGGATTTGTGGGCCTCAAGTCTCCTGCATGAAAAATCTACATTTACGTGACCAATTTTCCACGTGACAGAGCAATTTCTTGACTTAGAAAACTGAGCAAAATAGTGCAAATATTCTGGCAACTTTCAGTTTCCTTTCTCATATCTCTGCTCCCTCAAAAATGATACATTCATTATTGGTAAACTAAGTCCAATGGTAAACTTATATTGTAGAGTGTAAAATAATGGTATGATATAAGGTGAATTTAAAAAATGAGAAAGGATCTATGTTTGGTGGAATTTCTCTGATGGAAATAATAATGCAAGTGAAAGGAGCCGGCAGAGACCCTGGAACATAGGAAAGACTCCTTGGATATGTCTTGAATCTGATGGAACAAGCTCCTCTAAGAAAGACTTAGTTTTAATTATTAAACTGCTGCTATCACACAGATGCTCCCGGGGTAGAATTATGTAATTTTCCTCTCCTTAGTGATGCTGGAACCGGGTTATAAAATATGCATGTTTTATTTATTTATTTTGTCTTGGAATTAGTGACTAAAGACTTCTTAATTTCATAACCATGGGCTTCTTCATTTCCTTTCCTCTCTTTCAGAATGTGGAGGCAGATTTTTATTCCAGGGCATAAATTCTGTGATGCCATTTTCTCACATTAAGTTGAATTGTTGCCAGGTGTTATGTTAGATGCAGTCACTGCTGGGGATTCTGTGGGTGTTACTGAAAATTACTTGGACAGAAAAATAATATGTTGGCTCAGTACAGGCTGAGAAAGTGGCGATGCAGGGCACGAGGGAGTGCTTTGCCATATGTGGCAGTGGCTGGAATTCTTACTGCATCATTTCCAACCAAAACACCTCTACTCAGAGCTTTCTCACTTTACAGTGACAATATTTAGGTCAAAACTTCTTAGACTGATACCTTAGTTTAGACATTTTTCTCCTTACTTAATACCTACTTAATCCATTACTTTTTAACACTGTTTGAAAAACAGGAAGTCTCAGTTAAAAGAAGAAGGTGAAAATCAATAAATAAATTATCAAGGAACATAAAATCTTACAAGAAAATTTTTTAAACAAATAAAAGAGCTTTGGCCAATAATGAAAATAGAAGTTTCTCTTCCTATTTTCTTTACTATTTTCACTTTTTCCCTACCACTTAGTATATGTCTCCTTCTTCTCTCTGCATGGCACAGAAAGGGACCATCTGTTCTTTAGCTGTTTCTCCACATCAATGACTTTCAAATCCTTCCCTTTAGTCACTCTGTCTCACCCTCAGTTCTGGTTCCTTAATCCAACTAGTCAAGTAGAATTTTCCGTTTAGATTGTGTACCTATAACTCATTTTAATTTTTTATAAATTTATAAATATATAAATAAAATATATTTATCTAATACATTTGGTATAAAGTTATAATTTTTAAAGTTTTAAAGACAAGCATATATTCCTTTTATAATCAAAAGTAGGGTGACCAACCATCCCAGTTAGCCTGAAACTGTCCCATGTTAGTACTGGAAGTCCTGTGTCCTGAGAAACCCAAGAATCCCAGGCAAATCAGGGCAATTCACCACCCTAAGAAGATAGCAAGAGTTCTAAACATCCTGACAATGAAGGCAAAGATGAGAAGCTACTATTTATTATATAACTCATTATGAGGAATAAAGTATATCAGTTCTCCTGGAACCCAGTGTGTGTGTGTTTGTCGTTTGTTTGCTAAGTACTAGATTTGAAGAAAAGTTAGTCAGATTAAGTATGATTTAGGGGGCACTGAGTAATATACAGGATTCTATGTCAGTTGCTCAAAAAGATACAGAAATAGAACCTATAGGGCTAGTTCTTACACTGATTTTTGGAAAAGGAAAGATCTAAGCCCAGACTGCATTAAGTAAAGGTAGTTCTGTGGGCATCTAAAGAGCTGATGCAACTTTCTAGGCAGTATACATAAAATACTTAAGGAGTAAGTAGCTACTGTGTCTCCTTAAGATTTCATCATATAACAATGATTTTTCTCTACTAGATATTTACTAGGACCTGGATAGCAGAGTTGGAGGTTACTGCTTTGATCAAGGGCCTTATTGCTTGGTTTTCCAAACTGCTCATCAAGACCGATCAGAAAGTGTGACAGTTTTGTGTTAACTAAAGTAGTGAGTCTAAAGTCTTAGGCCATCCAAACTTTGTTACCACCTAAACTTTTCCAGAATTTTTATAGTAAAAACTTCTGAGTTTTACCTAGGCACATATGCTTATTTTCCATGCATTCTCTTGGCTTTGTTACTTCCCAGGCTGAACCTGACCTCTTATTACTAAATGTTCATTCATTCATTCATTCATTCATTCCTTTTTTCATTCCACACGTATTTGTTGAGCACTTACTCTGTGCCAATTATTATTCTAGGTACCAAAGATATAAGAGTGGACATAACAGACACAAATCCCTTTCTTTGGAGAAAGGAAATTGGAAAAATTGGGATAGTGTTTTCATTTTAAATAATAAAGTGACATTGAATAAAGTCCTAAAGGCTGTGAGAGAGCGCAGCAGCATGGAGATGTAAAGGGAAGATCTGGTAACTCATGCATCTCTTTTTTTTGACACTGCTTTTCTTCATACCCCTCTTCTCTAAATATCAATTGCTTGGGGGTAACAAATAGAACCACCACAAGGCCTCCCTTGGAAATATATACAGTTAAAACAATAAATTACGTATAAGATTGAAATCTTAGGTCTTTCTTACATTGAAATTGGAAAACAGTTCTAATTCTAATATAACAATTTGGCCATAATGATCTCATGGCCAAAATAGAATGGTATTATGAAAAATACTACTAGGGGGTCAGGAAATCTAGGCTTGGATTGTGGCTATACTTTTAACTAGTTTTGACAGTGTATGACCCATATTCTGGTTCTGTTCCTTTATTTTTTAAAAAGATAGAGAATGTCAAGGTACATTCTACACCAACTTCTAGTTCTAGAATGATACAATCTAAGATTCTGGAATTAAATTGTACCAATTCAAATCATCACTCTGCTGTAGAAAAAAAAATAATGCTTCTCTTGACCCCTCACTTCCCACCTCAGAAATTTACTATCCTAATACTCTGATGGAGCCAGCTCAAGAACACCCTAGAAAGGGTTTGCCCCACAGTGTGAGGCAGAAAATTCCTTATAGAGGAAGATCTCTCTTTGAACAGCATGGTAGGCAGAATTCTAAGGTGATCCACAATGACCCATGGCCTTATATAATCTCCTCTCCTTAAGAGTGGGCAGGACCTGTGATTATGATAGGATTTCACTCCCAAGATTGTTACTTTATATGGCAAAGGTTAAAGAATGTAAGTGAGGACTCTAATCAGTTGACTTTGAGTTAATAAAGATGAATTATCAGGTGGGTCTGACCTAATTAGGTAAGCCATTTAAAAGCTGGATTAGGTTTTCCCTGAATTCAGAGAAGCCTTGAAAAACCAAGCCCCCATGATTTTATATCTGCAAAAAAAATTCATTCTGCCAGCAACCTGATGAGCTTGGAAGTGGGTTCTTCCCTCGTCAAGCCTCGAGATGAGACCCCAACCCTGCCTGATACCTAGATTGCAGTCCTGTGAGACCCAGAGTAGAGGACCAAGCTAAATTGTGCTCAGACTCCTGACCCATGAAAACTCTAAGCTAATAAATGGGTTGTTTTAAGCCATTCAGTTTGTGATAATTTATTATGCAGTAATAGGAAACTAATATATCAGTAGAAATCGAATGTCTATGATGATCCCATCTAATTAAAAAAAAAATCAATGTACATTGAAAACCAAAATCTCATTTAGTATCACAATGTAGATGAGACTCTGTTAAAATTTAAGTGAATTTTCTTCTAGTGTATTTCTAAGCATAGGTGTTTTTTTTTTTTTTTGATACCGAGCACAAACATGCCAACCATGCTGCCGCCTTATGGCATTTGTTCTAGCTTCAGAGAGCAGTGAGTACATGGGCTTTAGGAGATGAAAGTTTTGTTGTGGTCAGCTGGACTACACTTCCCCTGCCAATATCCAGTCTTGAGGCTACTGGCCAGTTATGCCATTGATGCCTATTTCTTACAGTTTTCTAATTTGGGGTTTAAGCAACATATTTCTGACTTTTAGGACCGAAACTGAGGCAGCAAAACTGAAGCCAAGTGACAACCCAGGTACGTCTCAATTGTCACTCTCTTAAGCCTTTCAATGATTTTCAAAGCTCCCCAACTCTTGTTCTAAATCTCTTTCTGTTCAAATTACCTGGTGTGGTTTCTGTTTTCCTTAATAACCTGGATACAGAGCAATACATACTTACCAATACATAACAATGATCTAATTAGCATTATGTTAGTCAGTTTGATAACTAATTATTGTTATTTTGTTGTAATTGATAGGCATAAGTAAACCATGCAATTAAAATTTTTTAATATTTGAAAGTTTTAATCTATATTGATACTTTCCCTGGCTACGTATTAGACTTGTGGAGTCTTAAACATTCTTATATCTTATTTATACCTTTATCATCTGAAAGAATTCTTTGGCAGGGATAAGATAATTTAACAGATTCTGGGATGTGTTTAAATACAGTTAGAGTTGCTCAGTCTAAAATTCTCATCACAACTTCTCACTTCCCACATCGTCCTTCACTTCTGACAGAAACCGCTCTCTGGGTGACCATTCATGACTAAAACAAACTTTAGGTCTCAGATATTCCCTTGGCTGAAAAGTAATTTAGTGCGGAGTACATATTTTGCATTCTTTAGTTATTCTTTTTCTTAATGGGTTTTATAGTTTTATGAGTAAAAATGCATGACTAAATACTAAACGTGGTATATAGAACATTTACAAGTGAAGAGAAGTACTTTTTATTTATTTTTTTATTGAGATATAATTGACATATAACACTATATTAGTCTCAGGTGTACAATGTAATGATTCAATATTTGTATGTATTTCAAAATGATCACCACAGCAAGTCTAGTTAACATTTATCACCACACCTAGTTACAAATTTTTTTTCTTGTGATGAGAATGTTTAGGATCTACTCTCTTAGCAACTGTCAAATATACAATACAGTATTATTGACTATAGTCACCATGATATACCTTACATCCCAGGACTTATTTATTTTATAACTAAGAGTTTGTGTCTATTGACCACCAGAATTATTTTTTAGAGTGGGATAAAGAGATAGAGAAGCATGTCTATTCTGAGACCCCTGAAATCCCGACATGTAGGTGCTTAACTTCTCTCCCACTCTTCAGGACTCTCATGTCTGTCACACAGCTTCCGGGTAACTAATGCTATGAAGATAGTATTTCGAAACTTACTCTCAAACCAAATATTTACACAAATAAATATTCAATAAACATCTCCAATTGAACTTTAATTTAATTTCTCTACCCTTGCAGACTGAGAGGTATGGGTATGTGCATTAAGAATCTTACAGTTTTCAAGGACTTAACTAGCCTGCATTAAGACAGGCTATCTCACCCCAACAGACACATGAATTGAGAGCTGTACAGAAAAAGACCATCTCGTAGTGCTGAATATGAAATTGCTGTCTGACAGGGTGAAGCATAACCACTGAGTTATTTCTTTTAAGTTCCATTTCCCCCCACAAAGGGCTATTCTTTAGCCCTATAGTTCAATTCACATCAGTATAATGCGAATCTTTGATGTCTAAAGCTGGCTTAAATACAGCACAGAAACATGAAGTTGTGTCATTGTATGTGTATACATGGTCAAACAATAAATTATATGTCTTGAATAAGGATTAACAAATTTAATAGAGACATCTTAATTATCATGTCTAAAGTATAATTCATAAGAAAATCTGAAAGCTTTACATCAAACCTTCTTGAGAAAAAGATGTTAAGTGAAAGGTTTGCACTAATAGGTGAAGAAAACTTTTATGTTTATGTGGTAACATATAAACGTTCTTTTTTTGTGCGTGTGTGAGGAGGATCAGCCCTGAGCTAACATCCATGCCAATTCTCTTTTTACTGAGGAAGACCAGCCCTGAGCTAACATCTATCGCCAATCCTCCTCCTTTTTTTTTTTCCCCTTTTTCTCACCAAATCCCCAATAGATAGCTCTGTGTCATAGCTGCACATCCTTGTAGTTGCTGTATGTGGGACGCTGCCCCAGCATGGCCGGACAAGTGGTGCATCAGTGCGCACCCGGGATCTGAACCCCGGCTGCCAGGAGTGGAGCGCACACACCCAACTGCCAAGCCACAGGGCAGCCCCCATTCTTTTTTTCCTTAATTTGAATTGTTGACGGTGAGTTAATCAAAATTAACAATTTTTTTATTTCCTTTTAATGTCAGAGTTTATAGTACTGGGAGACTATATTTGAAAAGGCTAAATTCAACTTTTTGCAGGTATACACAGATTCTACCAAGCCATTGCAGGATGGAAACACATCATTTATACCAGTGTTTTCCAATATGTGGTTTGCAAACCATTAGTGGGTTGTGAGATCAATAGAGTAAGTCATGAAGAGTATTTTTTAAAAAATTAAATAGAATAGACTAAAAAATAGAGTGTATCACTTGTGGTAAGGGTAAGAAATGTTTTGTAAAAGTATTGTTTAACATTTATTTAAGTTATATGTATAACTATATATTTGATTAGAGTATAAATGTGCATATGTGGTTGCAATGTAAACTCTATTTTTTAATTAGTCACAGCAAAAAAAAAAATGCTTTAAAGCCACTAGTTATAGAAATTTCCTAAGAAATTTATCCTGTGTGAAACAGAAAGACAAGAACACAAGACATTAAGTCTTGCTGCAAGAAATACAGTGATGGCAAAATACAACACGTTTTCATAAAAAATTTCTTTGGAAACGGAAAAATAGACAGGCAATTTTTTTAATTACATGAATCATGATGAGCCATCTCAAAGAGTTTTACTTTATGTGAATAGTTTGTGTTATAGATACAAGATCTATGTCTCCCCACCTTTATGTCCTCACCTCTGTTTTTACAGTAATTCTGCCTTTCGGAGTTCACAGTTCACAACTTACCTCTAGTATCCACAAACTGAGCCAAAGAGAAATAAAAGAAGAATGAAGTGTATGAAAAAATGCCACCATTACCACCAGCAGTCCCTCATTGGTTCCTAAAGATCATATCAACTATGAGAGAGAGGTTTCTGGCATTTCCTCATGCTGGTGTTCAAGAGGGAAGAAGGTTTTATTTCGTTGATTCACAGTTCCAAGCATTGGAACAAAATGATTAACAGTAGCATTTCAAATTGGTGAAATGGATCTGTACTGAAATACAAATGAACACTGGCTCCACTCCTTGGAGCAAATACCAGCCCTTCCTCAGCCTACTCATATTCCTCTTTTCCTTTTTTATACTGAGGAGTATGTGATTAAAAGAGAACATGTGCATCAGTGCAGCCCCTCCATGAACGCTGCAGCTGGTACACAATAATGATTGACTGTCCTAAGCAGTAGCATAGGAAGGGCTAAAAAAATCAAAATTTGGGCTTAAAACTTCTAATAATCAATAACATAGTAATAGTAAAACTAATATGCAAAATAATAGTTTAGGCGTAAATGCACTAGTTGATGGAGTAAATTTTCTACATACAAAAAGTGATGGTATTTCGGGGCCGGCCCTGTGGGGTAGTGGTTAAGCGCACACACTCCGCTGCTGGCGGCCCAGGTTCGGATCCCGAGTGTGCATGGAGGCACTGCTTGTCAGGACATGCTGTGGTGGCGTCCCATATAAAGTGGAGGAAGATAGGCAGAGATATTAGCCCAGGGCTGGTCTTCCTCAGCAAAAAAAAAAAAAAAAAAAAAAAAGAGGAGGATTGGCATGGATGTTAGCTCAGGGTTGATCTTCCTCACAAAAAAAACAAAAACAAAAACAAAAGTGATGATATTTCCACAAGTTCTGATTAAGCTTTTTTCGGCTAAGTTGTGTTTAAGTGTAACTAGCAAGCCTGGGTTGCATTTACAGGAGGTCTACTGCTCTCAGTAATAAATCCTGGATTCATTTAAAAGTTGAGGTTGCAAACTGCAAATCCTGATCAACAGTTCTCAGAAACAAAATCTAAATTCAAATTTCAAATTCTGAGCTAGTGTACACTCTCTTTTGAGTTGGAAAAGCAATATAAGTCAAGCTAACTCTCAAATTTAGCCTCCTAATTCTAGGCGTCAAATAGACTCTCAATTGGTGATTATAGAAATCATAACATGAGTGTTGCTTTGGATTTTGATTACACATAAAAGATGGATTAATTTCAGAGGCATACTGTTAGTGTAAGAGACAAAGGAAGTGAAACCTCTTTCTGAAAATAGCTTCTAGATTTATCTGTGGTCACTTTTCTGAGTGCCATTTCTGTATTGAAATTAAACTTCCTAATTTTCTTCCCTGGAGGAAAAAAAAATGGTGTGTCAAGTTTTATGATGCCATTAACAGACTCTCTGATTGCAGGAGCTGCAACAACATCAACTGTCATGCCCGCAACAATAAAGACTGACCCTTGGAGATTATATATTTCTAAGTGTGGCATTATCTACACATACAGAGTGAAAATAGAATTGAGACACGTAGCTCAATAAATCAGTCTAAAGAACACGTCCACTAATTGAATCAAAGGAAGCCTCCAGTTTTCCAGATAATGTCTAAACTTCCCAACTTCTCATTTTATTTATAACTGGAACCTCTGTGTATTAGCCCAAAATATTACTTCTTGAAGATGATGTTATTCCTTAAATCCCAACAGAAAATAATGTCTAGAGTCTGAGAATCATTTAATAATTTAATAGTTACCATGTATTCAATAATTTATATGGATCAGGAACCACTCACCGGTTGTTACATAAAATGTTCTCACTTAGCTATCAAAACACCACCTCCAGGTCTATACAATGGAATAATACTGGTAGGCAAAACAACAAGGGTCAATTCTAAAAGCGTTCTACTAAGTGAAGGACACAAAACAGTATGTAATGTGTGATTGCCTTTATCGATGAAATCTTAAGAGACAAACTATAGTGACAGGAAGCAGATCTGTGGTTGCCAAGGACTGGGCTTCAGGGAGGGAATGACTACAAGGTGGTATGAAGGAACTTTCCAGGGTGGTGCAAATGTCCTTATAATGCTTGTGTTGGTGGTTACACTATTATATATATTTGCCAAAAGTCATCACAAAAAAACTAATTTTTATTGAATGAAAAGTATCCCAATAGAGTTGATATTTGAGAATTACCAAAAAAAAATCACCTGAGGTAAATGTCGTATCTCTGTTTGTTTGTTTGTTTTAGAGGATGAAACTGAGGTTGAAGAGGAGTAATTTGCACAAGGTCACACAGTGAACTAGACCCGCACTTGTTTGGCTCTGAGACCAGGAATTCTACTCAGACAGGTAGCAATTTGCACAGCATTCCAGCCGCTGTTGCCGGCTCTTGTATAGAGTAGACAGTTAACACATGTTTGCAATACATATATAAAAGGTGCTTGAAGCCTAAGTTCTACCCGTTCTACTGCACACCTTGCCTCAGAATAAGTGTTCTCTCATTGTAGTCTTCGATTTCCTTAGGAGAATCTGAACTGGAAAATCAAAAGTTCCCCAATTAGCAAAGATGGTATATGAATGTATTAAATCTCTCTGCACTAGTAAGAGATAAGCTATAATATTTACTTTTCAAATCAGAAATAATTTATTCTGAGGGATTAGAAGTATGAATTTTTCTTATTGGTAGTGAAATCCTAGGGCTTATATCTTGCATAAAAATCCTTTGCTTTCTTAATGCATTCCTGAGTGATAATATTGGAAATTTATACTAGTATTTTCTTTTTAAGTTGTTATATTTGGGCTTTTCCTGTCCACAGTTCCCTCTAATGAGTTTCATCTAAAACTTCCACCCCTTGAAAGTGGTGCGGATATTCAACGCGTGTTGAGGAGGCCTGGCCTTGACTTGCCTGGTTTTCATTCTGTTTATAAATGACCTTGTATCCCACCACACACTCTCTGAGCCTACCCAGTTTTCAAAATTTTCTCTCTCAGATTTCAGATACCACAATCTCTCCTTGCATCTGGAACACCCATGTTTACCGGAGAGAGTTTCTTATAAACAATTTAAATGTGGTTGTCAAAAATCCATGCCAGCTGCTTCAACTTCCTCCTCCATATTCAGGATAATTACATCCTCAAATTGCAAGGAAACACACTATGTCTCTCTCTCTTTTTCCTTACTCTGTGTCTGTCTCTCTTTTCAAAGACTTCCAGACTCACTGCCTGGGTCTATTTTAGATTAATGAAAAGTATAACTTAAAGAATGGTCTTTCTCCTTTCCTGCCAAATAAATAAATAAATAAAAGGCTTCAATGGAGATCTAGATCGGCTCTATACGAAGATCATTCAAGATGCCATTTAAAAATAGCAAACAGAATCAGACAAAAACGCAGAAGTGGGTTTGGATTAGAAACATCTCTCTGTAAGAATCATAAGTTTTTTGCCGTCCATTAGCTGGAAATACTACCAAATGATCCATTGTGTTAGCATTTAATGTAAGGAAGCAAAATAATGAATGCAATACCAAGGGCAGTAGCAGGACAAATATGTGTGCATGAGTGAAGAAAACTCATCCCGTCTCAATTATTTAAAAACATGCATCTAGTTACTTGATGCCTTGCAGGAGGTGTTTGATATGTACACAGAATCCAAGAGGAAAGAGAATGTGTTACTGCATTTACAAGCTTGGTCAAACTATTGACGGTAATAAATTCCCTCAAAGAAAAAGAATTAAAGATGCTTTTCCTTTAAGCACACAACTTATAGGCTTCAGATGAATCAATACATATGCATCAATATAATAAGCACTGCACCTTTCACTGACAGTGATTAGAAGTTAAGATGATTCCCCTTCAGTACACAAACTGCATTCTTTCTATAACTAATCAGAAAATGCTTATAAGGAAACTGAGGTTGGTATAAGAACTAGGAAAAATGTTCTTTCTAGGAGTCTGGAAATGTAATGTACATAGATATTCTTGGTAACAGTATAGATACATTCTGACAATAGGTAATTCAGTGTAAACTACAAATGAAAATGCACATAGGAAATTCTTGAAGGGACTTGGGTCATGGTTGACAGATTTGGCAAATAAAAATACAAGACATTCAGTTAAATTTCCAATTCAGGTAAATTATAAATACTTTTTCAGTATAAGTATGTCCTATGAAATATTTGGAACACATTTATGCTAAAAAATGTTTTGTTTTTGTCTGAAATTCAAATTTAACTAGATGACCTATATTTTATTTGTCCTATGTTTTATCTGGCAATCCTAATTTTGGTGTAAAAATGGTGTAAAAGCAAAGCTATGAGTTACTCTGCAAGTAGTAAAGTGACTCCAAAATTAATATTATACAAAGTAATCTTGAAGTTTGTTGTTATTCTTTAGAAGATGGGACAGTAATTGGAGGCCAGACCATGAAGCTTTCATTAGTCAATGAAATTTTGCCAATGAAAAAATTTGTCAAAAATAAAATTTGGCCAAGAAACATAATGGATCAAGTTTGTAATAAAGGTAAAAAGTACAGCAAAATGAACTTTAGAAGAGATGATATTTCTGCTATTGTTTTAAAAGATGCTTAGTTGATGAAATAAAAAGAGAACATCACAATATTGGTCCTTCTTTTTAAGGTCTGTAAAATCCAGAAGTTTTGGCACTACTAGATTTTGCTGTTATTTTTTCATCACCTAAAGTCCTCTTATTTTTGTCTAGATAGTGTTAAAGTAAGGAAACTCTGTTTTGCTTTTCCATAACTCTTTTGCCTTCCATGAGCTGATGTTCACATAATTATAGCTCCTTTTTTGCTTTGGTCCAATCATTACAACACTGAAGGGAAGAGAACTACTGTCTTATTTGTAGTAAAATCTGCTCATAAAAGTTTTTAAAAGGCTTGCACTATCAATTTACTGCTGATTATATGGCACAGCTTGATTTGAACCACCTTCATAGCTATCATCTTAGTCCAGTTTACTCCCTCCTGTACATCTGTGACAGCCTTTTGACTGATCCCTCTCCTTCACCCCTGTCCCACTTCAGTTTACTCTACACAAAGTAGCTCTCTGATATTTTTAAAATACAATCAGACAGTATCACTTCCTTGTGCAAAATCTTCTAGTGGCTTCTCACCACCGTTAGAATAAAATCCCAATTAACGACCAAGCCCTAATGATTTGATGACTAGCATCTCTCCAACTATATGTCTACCACTCCCTCCCCACTCTGTCTCTTGTTTCTCAGACATGCCCCTAGTTTGTCCTCTCTGCAGGGCATTGCTCTTGTGTTTCTTTTCTGTGGAACTTCTTTCCTTCAGATCTTTTTCATTGCTCACTTTCTCACTTATTCAAGTCCTGGCTCTAATACCACTACTTCAGTATATATAATAAGCCATCACCTAGCCCCATCTTCCATATACACACTTTATTTTTTTCTCCTTGTCTATTTTTTACTTTTATTCATAGTACTTCAAAATCCCCAAAACTATTTACTTATTTGTTATATAACTCTACATATTAGAAAGTAAGACCCCTAGGGGAAAAAACCTTGTCTCTCTTGTTTCTTGCTTTAGCACCATTACCTGGTACCTAGCAGTTGCTCAATAAATATATATGGAATGAATAAATGAATTGAACATCCCTTGGCATAGGATCCTGGCCTAAGCCTCTTAAAAGGCTAAACCAGAAGATAATTTTAGTAAAATAATCTTAGTTATATTTAAATTATCCTTTCCTTATGATCTTAAACTGTACCGTTTTATACCTTCCTTTCCAAGAGAATTTCAGTGTCTCTTGAGAGCACTGACCTAGAGGTTAAGAAGCATCCATGCCATGGAGGTATTTCCTCCAGGGGTTAAAGAGAGATTCTTGCTACTTGTCCTACTAGCCTGTCATATCTTGCCCAAACCAAATAAGAAATTACAGGAGACATACAGCAAAGGTCATTATTCTGAAATTCTTACTGTAAATGTTCAAATAAAAATGAAAACCTTCTCATCTACAAGCCACAATAATTGTTCTTCCAACTAATTAACAGCAATTTAATAAAGATTCTTCTTTTTTTATATATATAATTTTATTTATTTATTTATTTATTTTCCCCCCCAAAGCCCCAGTAGATAGTTGTATGTCATAGCTGCACATCCTTCTAGTTGCTGTACGTGGGACGCGGCCTCAGCATGGCCGGAGAAGCAGTGCGAGGGTGCGCACCCAAGATCCAAACCCGGGCCGCCAGCAGCGGAGCGCACACACTTAACCGCTAAGCCACGGGGCCGGCCCTAATAAAGATTCTTAAATATTTTTTCCAACTGGAGCCAAAATACAGCCCCAAAGATAGAAATCTTCTAAGATCATTGTCTGTGGGGTTCCTGCACTGAATGATACGAAGAGATCATAAGATTATTGAGTAGCTTGCAGGAGAGTGTTTACACTTGGTAGAGATAAACATGCTGGAAAAAGTCAAGGTTGAAGGGATTTTCCAAAGGGTTGGCCATAAACAACATGAAAAGCATCAATAAAATATATCTACCACATAGTAGCTGCTCAATAAATATTTTATCGACTAAATAAAAGAATAAATGAATAATTTAACTCACTTTTCTCCTTTGAAACAATTGAAAAGCTGTAGTTTACTGAAAATACAGTCAGGAAGCTCGCAAAGATTTTTGTCACAAAACCCAAAGGTCTATTTTTTTTTTTTTTTTTTGTGAAGAAGATCAGCCCTGAGCTAACATCCATGCTAATCCTCCTCTTTTTGCTGAGGAAGACTGGCTCTGAGCTAACATCTATTGCCAATCCTCCTCCTTTTTTTTTTTTCCCCAAAGCCCCAGTAGGTAGTTGTATGTCTTAGTTGCACATCCTTCTAGTTGCTGTATGTGGGACGCGGCCTCAGCATGGCCGGAGAAGCGGTGTGTCGGTGCGCGCCTGGGATCCGAACCCGGGCCGCCAGCAGCGGAGCGCGCGCACTTAACTGCTAAGCCACGGGGCCGGCCCCCCAAAGGTCTATTTTAATTCTTCACTATTTTCTACTTAATAGTTGTCTTCCTCTTTGAAATTGTCTCTTCATTTGTTGCTCTGATACTGCACAAAACTGAATCCTTTTTCAACTTTTGTGTTTTTTTCCCCACTCTATCTCTTCTTTTGATTTCTTGTTTCCTTCCTACTAGCCCACATGTCTAAGTTTGTCCATGACTCTGTGTTTACCAGTGACCCTTTAAGTTCACTGCCTCAGAGAGTTCACAGATCTTCCTAGCTCTATTTCCTCTATGCTGATGACTCAAATAGCATCTCCAGTCCTCACTGTTGAATGAAGCTTCAGTCTCAAGAATTAGCAAGCCTGCTGCCAAATTTGTGATTCCAAAGAAAAAACATTTTTCAAGAATTCACAATGAATCCACTTTGCCTCTTAAGTCATGTTTAGGGAATGACACTCAGAATCTAATCCTGCTTCTCCAGTTGCTTTTCCCAATATGTCCCTGTATGAACTCTCTCCCACTGAAGTCACTAATTTATAATTACTTCTGCCTCCTCCATATCTATGTCTACAGCATCCTACAGCTATTCTCTCTCCTCAGAATGCCTCCCACTCTCCATTAAATATCCAAAAAAAGTAAAATGCTGTCCAAGGGATGATTTGGTGCTTAAGTAAAGGGAAAAAGAAAAGAAAAGCCAAAACACTGGTCACAGAAGGAGGAGAATCCGATTTGCGTCTAACTGGGTGACTCCAGGAAAATAATTTCTCCCTAAACCTCAGTTTTAACAATATGTGATGCTTTGGTGGTTGATTAACAGATTAACTCTGTGGTCCTGTTTAGTTTCATTAGCTTTTTTCATCTGAATATAAATATTCACTTAAAATAATTTTCACTTTTTCCTCCAAAACTCCATGTACAATCTTACTATTTGCCAAGCCTAGCAAGTTCACTACTCTGCCTAGTTTTGCTAATGGAGCTGGAAATACTCATAATAAAAGTTTATATTTTTATGATATGCTTACTAGTGAAAAGTCATCTTCAACACATCAAATTAAGAAAAAACAAAAAGAAATTTTATGTTACCAGAGAAGTATTTTGGCATTAGTGAAATTACATATTTCACATCTGTCACATGGAAAAACTAAAATATGTTTTTTAGATAATTATAACAATAAAACTTGAAGCATAGTAGAAGTGAAATATTAATTATTTTCTTTTAGGAAAAGAATTAAAATAATAAATGATATTATGACATTTTTATCATTTCAACCAAATCAAACATTTGAAGCAAAGCTTTGTTGGCGTTTGAGACTGAGAGGACTTCTGGAGACGTTCACTGATCAGCACGTGACCCCTCACTCCACCCCCAGGCTCTGTCTCCAGATTTGATTGGTCGAAACACACTCTTAAGTGTTCTAGTAGTTTTAAAAAAAAAATTCTCCTAAGGGTAGAAACAATATCTAATTTTATAAAACTTAGCCCAGATAGAGAAAGGCCTCATTTCAGTGAAGAAGTAGTGATTGACAGGTTTCTTGTGGTAGGTTTTTTCTGGATAGAAAAGAGCACCTGAAGCCAGGCCAGACTTACTGCTCACTGTGGTCAGGTGACATGACGCCATGCATGCGTCCCCCTCCCGTTGCACTATAAGGACCACGTCACTGTGACATAGAGCTGGAATTAAAACTGTGCATCTGTGTGTAAGAAAGAGAGAGTATGTGTGTGTGTATGTGTGTATATGTGTGTGCATGCACAAACGCACTAGGCAAATGGATGTGGAAATAGAAATAAATTCTTGGATGGCAGAGCTACTAGAGTGTGAGGTCATAACTGTCAACAGGCCCAAAGTCTTTGGGAGTTTTGAATGTGTTAACAGTGAGAAAGGCAAACTTGTTTGTCTTTAAAAGATAATACTCATATTTTTTTTTCCCCAAAACATTCAAGAAATATCTAGACACAGATATGCATTACCTACCTATGAATAAAGAACTTACTATTTCCGATGTCAATAAGTAGGAAACATAAAAATGAGATTCCATAATAATTGAAGAGTCTAATGCATTCATTCCAAAACTAGGCTGTCATATGTAACGAGTTTGTTGAGCAACCTCAGATGACTAAACACGAAACACTTTTAATTTTTTTGGTAACTGCCCACATCTATGCAACATGGAAGCTCTATTCTTGCTGGATAAAAGCCACATTTATTAATAATTTTTTGGCCCAATCTCATTATTTTTCAGCTACTTTCAGTTATTTTTTTTTCTCCTCTTGGTCTATACGACTCATCCTTGTTCATTTTAAAACTTTATTTCACGGTGTTGGTGAAACTGGACAGCCACATGCAAAAGAATAAAAGTAGACAACAGTGTAACAAAACCCCATTATCTTACACTATACACAAAAATTAACTCAAAATGGATCAAAGACTTGAATGTAAGACCTGAAACCATGAAATTTCTAGAAGAAAACGTAGGCAGTACTCTCTTTTAACATCAGTCTTAGCAACATGTTTTCAAGTACTATGTCTGACTGGGCAAGGGAAACAATAGAAAAAATAAACAAATGGGACTACATCAAACTAAAAAGCTTCTGCACAGCAAAGGAAACCATCAACAAAATGAAAACACAACCTAACAACTGGGAGAAGATATTTGCAAACCATACATCTGATAAAGGGTTAATATCCAAAATATATAAAGAACTCATATAAATCAATAACAAAAAAACTAACCCGATTAAAAAATGGGCAAAAGATCTACACAGACATATCTCCAAAGAAGATATACAGATGGCCAACAGGCACATGAAAAGATGTTCAACATCATTAACTATCAGTGAAATGCAAATCAAAACTACAATGAGATATCACCTCATGCCCATCAGAATGACTATAATTAACAAGACAGGAAACAACAAGTGTTGGAGAGGATGTGGAGAGAAAGGAACTCTCATACACTGCTGGTGGGAGTGCAAACTGGCGCACCCACTATGGGAAACAGTATGGAGATTCCTCCAAAAATTAAGAATAGAACTACCATATGATCCAGGTATTCCACTGCTGGGTATTTATCCAAAGAACATGAAAACATGAATGTATAAAGGTACATGCACCCCTGTGTTCACTGCAGCATTAGTCACAATAGCCAAGACTTGGAAGCAACCTAAGTGCCCATCAAGGGATGAATGGATAAAGAAGATGTGGTATATATACACAATGGAATACTATTCAGCCATAAGAAACGATGAAATCTGGCCATTTGTGACAACCTGGATGCACCTTGAGGGTATTATGCAAAGTGAAATAAGTCAGAGGGAGAAAGTCAAATACCGTATGATCTCACTCATAAGTAGAAGATAAAAACAACAAACAATCACATAGTAACAGAGATTGAATTGGTGGTTACCAGAGGGGAAGTGGGGAGGGAGGAGGGCAAAGGGGGTGATTAGGCACACGTGTGTAGTGATGGATTGTATTTAGTCTTTGGGTGGTGTACATGATGTAATCTGTACAGAAAGCTATTGTTACCACAATTAAAAAAAATAAAAAAGAAATAAAAATAAAACTTTATTTCACATTCTAAAAATTCCTTTCCTTCCTCCAGTTAAGTATGAGTGGAAGTTCTAATGGCCACCAGAGGCAGTATTAGAACTGATGTGGCTCCCACATTTCTTCCTGCTCCCTTTTCTTGATGCCAGCTTCTCCGGTATTGGCGACGGAAGAGGAGAGAGAAAACACAGCTCCTTTGTTACCTGACAGCTGCAACACTTCCCTCTCCCTTTCCAATCACTAACCATGCCGATTGTTATAGCACTTTGTTCACAGGCTCAGTGTGGAGAGGTGGTAGCTCACTCTAAGCAGCAGCCTCAGGCATTGGCAGCTCCTCGGGAGTTTACCTAGGCTCTTCCAGCAGAACCCTAGGTGGTGGATACCCTCAAGCAGTATTCCTCTCTACAGCAGTCCTAGCAAAACTGCAGACCCCAATTGCATCTATTCGAGGGTTAATTCTAGGGCCTGTAAGCACCTACAGGATCCATCTCCCATATTGCTTGGAAAGTGGGACCTCCTGAGGAGGAGTGTGGTGGTCCTTGCCCCTGGCCCCCTCCGCTAGGCTTTTCTCAGCATGCCGTCCCACAGTTCATTTCTCCACTGTTCCATTAGCACAAAGCATGACAACCAGCAAATTTCCAAGAACGCAATACTAGTTTTACCTTCTTGCATCTTCCCCTAATTGCCTAGCTTGGGGAAAAGAAAGCAGCCTCTAGTTTCCAGAAGCATGAGGTTACATCTTCGTATTAGACAGCATTGCAGGAATCAGAGAAATTTTTGCTTTCCCTCATGCAGACAGACTTTCTAAGACTGACAAAAATGTCATCTTCGTTTTTTTTTCTTCTTTATCTACTTTATTCTATGAAGTTTCCATGACTTTATACAAGACAATTTGCAGCCCTTGGCATCTTAGCATTTTTACAGCTGAGAAAGGCAGAGCTATGCACTTCTGGCAAGACAATAAGATGTGAAGCTCACCAGGCCTGTGAGTTTATAATAATGTCAAAGGACCAAACAACTATAACTTTTAACCCTTCATGCTTGGAGTGATGATTCTAGGTGGTGTTATTACTTGATTTTTCAGTCTCTCTTTTAAAGTTCAGTCTTGAGGTTTGATTCCTGAGGGAGAAAAAGTACTCCGTGCATCTCGAAGCAGGATGGCATTGAATTTCTTACTTCCTTCTCATTGTTTAGTTTAGCTGGTTGACACTCAGAGCTGACTGTGAACTGCTTTGGGAGTTTTAGGGAGGTTAACTATTGGGTTTCATCGCCAGCTTCATGTGAAGCATCTGCAAATAATCAAGATTCAGAAAGAAGCTCAGAGAGGGAGCAGCCTTCAGGATTTGATTTAACGAAACCTTCCTGTGAGCCACATTTCTTTGTTTACATGCATTCCTGCTCTAAAGGCCAACTTCCTGTCATAAAGCTGCATACCAATTTTGAGTATTTAGAAAACAGTGTGGCTTAAACCATTACAACTCTGGAAACAGACTTCAAGTAATTATTATTTTTAAAGGATGTATAATAAAAGGCAGCACTTCACCCCTACTTTCATGATTCAAATCCTCTTCATATAATCACACACGCATATACATAGAAAGGGAAATGAGTGCTATTTTCTGCACAAAAATATCTGTCAGTACAGACCTTATTTGGAGACACCAAAGTGACATAGTACAATGACTAAAAAGGAAAGGAACTTACTTTTCAAAAGTGATAAATTCCTGAGAGAAGACACAGTGTGACCTATCCCATATGGTATAAATTAGAGCAACACAAGGTTCTCAAATAATTCAGGTGTCATGGTTCTTTTGTCTCCTTCAGTGCATTGTCCTTTATCAGTTATTTTCTACTTTTTAGTTCTGTGTCTACCTTTTTAAAAAATATTATTTAATATATCCTTTCCTGATGTCTCTTGATATTTCACTCTCTTTGTCCCAACAAATCTCTTAGTTTGCTTTCCCAGGTGATCCCTATTTTTAGCATATACTAAAACCACATAGTTACATCCCTCCTGTCCTAGCCTACTACTCTCCAAGATATAAATCATAAAGTTCAGTTTCAAGTCCCTGGTAGATCTAATTAAGACTTAATTAGATCGGGCCTCTCCCACCCAGAAATCATTCTTTCCATAGTTACCAATGACCTCCTTATTATTAAATCAAAAAGCAATGGACGGCTTTCACTGTGTATTTATTATACTTTCACTAGAATGCAGTTCTCTGGACAGCACCCTCCTTGAAACCTCATCCTCCCTTGGTTTCTGTGACATTATTTTTTCGTGTGTTAATCACCATTATAGGCTCCTTTTCTTCTCACATACTTTAAATCTTGAGGTTTTCTAGGGTGCCATTTTTAGATGTAGTTCTTTTCTAATCTACACGTGCTCCCTATTCCTCCTCCGCAGCATTAGTTGCGCAATAGATGCTGATGATTCCCAAATCTACGTGTCCAGCCTGTGGTTCTCCCTCACTTATCGACCGCATCATTTTAGTGACCAATTCCTATCCCTCCTACCTGTAAATCTCACTTGAATCTACAACTTATATCTATATCTCCAATCTTAGAAACAGTATAACATAGAGCACTCCAGACTCAGACTCCCTATGTGTAAATCTTGGCTTTGCCTCCTGCTAGTTGTATAACTATGGGCACGTTATTTACCCTCCATACCTCAGCTTCCCCATCAGTAAAATGAAGATTCAAAAGGGTGACTTACTCACAGGGTGTGCTGATGTTATTATTATCATTATTATAGTTCAATTCATCATCATTTTTTACAATCTTAATAGTTGTAATCGCCACCTTACAGCCCCCACCTTGCCCCCTGCCCCATTTTGGCTCTCTTAAAATTAACGGATTGATCTTCCTAAAATGTTAGCATATCTTTTCAGTTCATAAAATTCTGGGATGGCTCCCCTTAATTTTCACAATATAATTCTGATGAAGCACACTCTACAGGCTATGATTCCTGCATTTGAACCTATCCTACTGGCACAGAGAAGAATGGAGGACACCAGGTCCCTCCTCCAACTTTCAACTAGATTACGCTGCTATATATCCAAACTCTCAATAGTAGAATCATCTTCCCTTTGGCAAAACTTTCTACTTGTCTATTTCTTAAGCTGCATTCTAAACAAATAGGCAAGTTGAAAACAAGATTTAAGAATTTTTGTGGGGGGCGGCCTGGTGGCGCAAGCAGTTATGTGTGCGCGCTCCGCTGTGGCGGCCGGGGTTTCGCAGGTTCGAATTCCGGGCACTCACCGATGCAATGCTTGTCAGGCCATGCTGTGGCGGCATCCCATACAAAGTAGAGGAAGATGGGCACGGATGTTAGCCCAGGGCCAGTCTTCCTCAGCAAAAAAGAGGAGGATGGGCATTGGACGTTAGCTCAGGGCTGGTCCTCCTCACCCACAAAAAAAGGAATTTTTGTGGGTACGGCCAAGTCATAGATTGAAGCAGAAAACCTAAAATACAAATATCAGTATACAACTTCTATGCATGGCCATCTATCATTTGTATTCTTTATTTGTCTGACCTCCTTTACATTTTGTTCCTAGTGTTTCATTTCATTCTGTCATGCTTCACTGTACTGAAAGCAATAACCATAGACAGGAAATAAATTGATCGTGTTCAGGAGAGATAGTGTAGATGGTAGAGGTAATTAAATATAGAGGTAAATCTTCCTACGAAATCAAATTGACATTTTTTTCTGTAGTCCTGAAACTTTAGTTACTCCACTTTGAAAATGATATTTACTTAAGCAAAAAAAAAAAAGACAATACAGTGTACATCACACTAATGTGAGTTTTAAAAATTGGGCAATGAGGATAATCATGAATTAGTGTCCCGAGAGTCATCAAAATTGTGGAGAAAAAATTAAAAGATTTACCTCTTCATTAGTGTTACTTAGTTTATTTTTAAATATTACTTACAGCACCTTCTCATTAAATCATGATTTCTGAGGTAATGGTTAGCATTACACATTTATTTTCCACGACTGATATGAATTGATTATTGACAAATCTCTATGTTACTGTCTTCTGAATTTTTTGGAAGTAACTATTAATTTAAAACTTCTCAAATTATTTAAACAACATTTTAATAAATACTATTTCATATACTTACTACAACATGTCAATGCTTAGAGATACATGAGATGTCATTTACCAAAAATAACACTGAATCAAAAGTTCTTTCTTTGTTTACGAGTGTTATTTAAGCGGCAGAGCTGTGTCTTCTCACATTTGAGAATATCGACTGAATCATAACGGCAGAGTAACAGGAGAGCCAGAATTCAAGCAGTTTGCTGTGAGTGGTGCTGCCTCATCAACCCCTCACAATTGAGGCAGGGAACCATCAGCAGAACTGCTCCAAAGTTGGCTTGGGAAGGCAGATAAGTGGTCCCTCAGGTAAGAAAGACTCAGACAATAAAGCTTTACAGACTGCGAGCAACACCTTAATTGTGCTGGAATGAGAACAGGAAGTTGATGCAGTCCTCTGCTGTAAAATGAAGTTTAGATACTAAGTAAGCAAGTGCTTTCTTCTGTACCCTTGGAAACGTCAGAAAAGATGCCAACATGATATCAATATTTGATTATCTCTAATATTTCAAAAACGTTAATTTGAAACAATCAAGATGCACGTAGAATACATTATCTTCCTGAATGTTTGTAATATTTTTATTCTATAACTGGGTTTGTGCTTATCCAGATTTAATGAGATATATTGTGCATAAGGAGAATGGCTACATATGAAAATATTTTATCTCACTTTAACACATACCATCCAAGTCCTTCCTTTGCTGTATTTTCCACTATTTTACATTGTGGCACTAGTTATAGATTTTGCTTTGTTTAAAGATCTTTCTTATCAATTAGACTCTAAGCTCTTTGATGTCAGGGTTTATGCCTGCCTAGGTTTATTACTAAAAAATCAGGAACGAGTTTAGGCTCTGGAATTGGAGGGATTTAATAACTACCAGTAGAATGTATTAAGGCTCTTTTAATATTGTTTTCAAAGGTGCACGGAAGAAGATAGTTCTGTTTGATTAAATCCTAGAGCATACAGTACAGTGATGAAATAGACCAAATGCATGTTTACTTTTAATAATATTTATTATTATTTACTTTTATTTAAATATTTACTTTGAATAAATAATATTAAACCAAGGATTTCTTTATAAAAACTCTTACATTCTTATTATGAAAAACAACAAAAACCAAAGCTAGTTGTACCACATAAAATTGTAAGAAAAATGTAACATTTAAAAAAATTTTTAAACATTATATTTAGAATTTCAAATATTAGCAACATTTTTCCAGAATCTATCCTGACATTCTTTGTAAACAGAAAAAAAATGTTTAGAAAAATAATATGGTTATGTCCTTTGTACAAAATAATACAGTTGCTAACACATCATTATTCTAGGTTTCCATACTTTCACTTGTCTGATCTCTATTGTGACAAATAGCATGAGTCTCTAAAATGACTGGCCTGGGTAAGGGACAAAATTTGCGTCCATGGAGTATAGGAAAATTAACAGACCTCTGCGGGCACTAAACTCATGGCTTCAGTGTTAGCACAAGGCTTATCCCAAGGGAGCAAGGCAGCCAGGATTTGGAGTCTGTTTCTTTTCTCACACAACGTTCTTTATAGCTCATCATTGGGCTCTGCTTTTTCATAGCATTGCAGCTTGGATATTCCACAACTTTCTGATTGTACAGCTAACGTAAACTCCAAATCACAATCGGCTCCTTAGTGTAAGCACATGTTCAAGATCATTTCCTAATATAGAAAGATAGGCTTTCTGTTTCGATTACATTCTGCAGCATTTGCTTATTTTCCTTTGGCCCACCCTGAACCTCATTTTAATGTGGAAAGCTCTCAAATATTTATATAAGAGTATAAATAAAAATTACTTCTGTCTTCTTTTATAAATCTATTGCTACCGTTACTCTTGCCTCTTCTACCATTACTTTTGATTTTTCTTATTGACTGCAACCCAAATTGCTGATTTCTGAGTGCTCTTTTTTTCTCACACATATGGCACTTAAAATTTGCAGGTGTTTCGTTAAAGATCAATTCAGTTAACTCATCCACATGCTTCTTTGTTAACATTCAGTATTTCAAACAATACTCATATGTAGTGGTTGCTTAATAAATATCCTATAATTACGTTGAAAAAATAATCATGAAAGTTAAATTCACATACTTTCTGAAAAAAATATATATATTTACAAATATAAATATAAATATGCATATATATGTGTGTATATACACGTATATATATAGAGAGAGAGAGAAAGAAAGAACACTGTGGAAAACAAATATCTGTCACTATGTCAGTCAAAATCACCACAGTACATGTGCTATGGAAGGCATGCATGTGACATAGTTTGTTTACAGTTAGTACTTTTGAGAATAAAGGTATTGATCCCTCATTTCAAGAAAGTCTTATTGAATCTAGAAGTAAAATCTAAATGAAGTGTGCCAAATTGAGTGTCAGATAATATTCCAAGAATAAGGTATGTCAGAAGCCAAGAATTGCCACAATGTTTGGGAAAATGGTCAACAAATAACATTCAACTTCGACTTCAGTGCAAGGAAAACTCTTAGGATGTTGAAAGCCACTCATTCTATACTTTGACGTAAATCATTAGCAAACATAATCAACAGAGATCTTAACCACGTACTTCGGTGCTGTGAGAGTATACTTGTCATAATACTTTGTTACCAAGAAAAAGGAGAAATAGGAGGTGAGGATAGAGAGAGGATGAACTGAGAAATATTTTTCAGAGGAATTTTGTCTGTATTTTTATCTTTAGTAAGATTCATATAAGTTTACTATCTTTATTTTGAAAAACAAAGTATTTTGAATACTTTGAAAACAAAAATAATAGACCCCTCCAAAAGGAAAATAAAATAAAATTTGAGCTTTAGTATAAATCCAGTCTTCTCTAAACTCTTCTTCCTATTTATTTTCAGACAGAAAAACATTCCCTATTCTATTTTACATCATAAATTTAAATAATTTTTGGATATCAATATTTTGTTTAGGTGAGGTAAAGACATAAGACTATTTTCAGATTACTGACTGTGTTGAAAGTTAGGATATTTCTTAGACCTACATATCAGAAGGCGCAATATAGTCTAACTTTACAAGAGAAATCCTAATTCTTAAGTTTCTATTTACAAAGCTATAAAATTCCATTTCTGATAATCATCATCTTCATGGCATCATGGCTATCAGTTTATTGTAAATTAATTTCCTATACTTTGTTAGAACGTCACACATCTTGTTTTCGGTGGTGTCCACTATTCTTATTTACCATACTAAAAATAGCCAAAGATACAATTCTAGCTGAGTTAGGGAAAGCTACTCTTCCTAATGGTGTTGTAGGTTGTTTGTATGTACGTTTATTGTTTTAATTTGCTTGACTGTCAAAAAAATTACCTTGCCCAATTTTTTTTAACAATCCTTTCCTCTTCAGGATATTGAGGAAAATTCTTTGTGCTTTATGAAATTGAGGAAACTGCACCTTAAGTGTCGGATGAGCTTACTACTCACCATCTTTCCTGGGCCTGGGATTGCTTCTCTCCATTTCTCTCAGAAGTCACTTCACATCCCAGAGCCACAATCCCTTCCAGCCCTGTTGTGCCAGAGATCTTACAGTGACCACACTCCCTCCATTTCTTCCCACCACTTACTCAAGACCGTTAGTAAATTCTGGCAATTTAACCAGTTTTCATGCTGTATGTATCATATTTCTCAATCAGCGTCAACAAATAACAGATTTACTGTGGAAAAGTGAAACCATGGGATCTGTCTTTCTGTCCAAATTCGGCACTGGCTTAAGAAGGCATCATGTAACCCGAATTACCTTTAATTTCAAGAGACAAAATTTTAGGTTTTGTCCTCAGCGAGCAACATGAGGCAAGATTTCGCAATGTGAGTATACAGCATTCCTTTCCTATAGAATGTTAATAGATGCCATGTAGAAAAGAAAATATCTTCATTAAAAAAAGAGTCTTCTTTTTGAAAGGATGGATTAGAGAAGTTAAGCGAGTGTCTTTACTGCAAGGATCTTGGAGTCTTTAATATGTTGGTGTGTGGCGTCAGTCTAGAAAACGTATTGAACTCTATGAGAAGTTCAAGTTTAACCCAAGCTCCACTGTTAGGTCAGCACTAAAGACAACGGTTTCCACCCTGAAGGAGTACCATGTACTGACTCAACCACATTGTCTAAGAGTAAAAGTTTCAAAGGAAATAAAAGGGTGCACATGGGTATAATCTCTGTCTTCTCTTTTCTTCCTATTATGTCTGTAAAGATTCCCACAAAGTGTTACCGTGGCAAACATTCATCCTGATAGTGTGGAGTTATGCCAAGAACTATTTTTCCAACCCTAAAAGGCGTAGTGTAAGCAGCTCTAAGAACTGGAACCAGAAAATGTCTTTCTCTTACTCTCTGTCCCTACGTAGAAGGATGTAATTAACTCTGATGCTTGATTCTACACTTTATATGGCCCAATCTAGCTTATTCAAGTTTTTCATTAGAGTTTCAGAAAACATTCTCGTTAACATGAGTTTTTTATTTTGTCTCTTCCTCTTAAAGGCTTTGTGAGTCAAATTGTTTTGCCTGAGAGCAGATTAAAGCATTGTGGGTACTACTAGCCAAAATCACCTTAATATTATTTGAAATCACACCTTAAATACAGCGTTTCCTCAATATTTGTTTAATATGTAACATTTCTAAACTTGCTTAATCACGTAGTTTTGTTTTTTTAATTTGAATCTATGGAACAGCTGCTAATGTAGCAGGGTTCAAATGTCGGCTCCACTACTTACTAGCGAGGTGGTCTTCATTTCTTTTCTCGGTCTCTTTGAGCCTCATTTCCTAGAATATAAACGGAATTATTAATACCTATCTTGTAGTGTTATTTCAAGTAATGACTGAAATGATAGACGTAAAGTCATTAAGATAGTACATGGCATGTCATAAGTGCTAGATAAATTGTAATCGCTACAAATTTGTCCTCATAGAATTTCCTCACTGTCCAGCACCAGATCAAACCACATCATCCCTTTGCTTACTTCCATCCACTGAGTACCGAACACCTTTAAAATAGCTTCCAAACTTCCTGAAAGTCACAAATGAAATTACTCTCTTCCTACCTAACTGTCCTCATTTCGTGGCACTTTTCACTTTCTGTATCTCTTTGGTCTCACTGGCCTTTAATCTATTCCTTTAACACACCAAGCTTGCTCTACTTATTTGTACTTGCTCTGCTTATTTTCTAGAATTCTCATCTGTAAAATTTTTATTTGGTTGAATCTTTCCCGTCACTCGGGTTTCAATCCAAATGTCACATCTTTTGAACATATAAAATGCACCATTGTTTTATTTTTTTAATAATATTTTCCCACTAGTTGAAATTCTCTTACATGTTTCTTTATTTACTTGTTTTTGCCTATCTCCACCATTAGAATGGTGCAGGGTGTAGGGGCCTTTTTTATTGTGTTCCACACTACATTCAAACTGCTTAGAATAGCGTTTGAAACAAGATAAATGCTCAAGCAATTTTTGCTCAATAAAATAAATGGAGTAGACTGTGACCATTTTAAGTAAATCTGCTGTGGGTTTGGCCAGTATCAGACGTTGTGGATATTCTGGTATGTGGTGCCAGAGGGAGGTCCCAGGGGGAGAGCTGAGAGAGTAAGATATTTAGTCAGCGATCTTAGCCGTTCATTCTAATCATTCTTACCTTTCATAATCCATGATATAGTTGAGAAAAGGAAGAAGATAACATTCGCATGTTATACACTTGATGCACCAATATGTATTCATGACTAGCAGTGTCAGGAGATCATGAAACCACCATCATAGTCTTATGGACTGACATTCTGTATTTGCTCAGAGCTGGATATATCCGTCAGAGGAACAGCTTTGGGACTTAAACAAAGTACACATGGAAGAATGGGCCCAAGAGTTTCTTCCTGTAGGACAGAGTTAAATATCAAATATACCCCAGGGCACCTAGCACTCAGCTCTTGGTTTCCAATATCATTCTTCAACAAAAGGAGCTAGGGCTACTTGGAGAAATGGCTGAGTCTAGGACTAGGGAAGGGAATATACAAGATGGCTTGGAGCATCTCGTAGAGCTTCAAAATAAGGAAATGCTCAAATAACAAAAAACAAACAAACAAAAAACCTCACAGTGATGGAGATACGTCCAAGGTACACAGGTGCCAAATGAAAGACTTCTCAATGGCCAAAGAACAATTTGAAGAACAAGATAAAGTGATATTGGATTATAGCCCAAAGTATAAAATAAATATCCATGAATCTATACTAATATAAGGAAATAATTGAATAAATAAATAAATGGGAGAAAAGAGACAAATCTCCCCTGCAGAAAAATTCCAAATAATTTATGTAGATATTCTACTTTCAAGGAGGTGGAGTGTGAATTACCACCCCTTAAGTGTGAGATGCTCATAGTGACTTCCTTCTAAGGAGTGCAGTGTGCAAAGGAGGAGAAAAGAATAACTGTACAGTGGAGAAAACTGACAAACAGTACTTCAGTTGGTGATCAAGATTAATCAATAGTGATAAATCACGTTATAGCATGTAGCCTTGATATGAAGTGATGAAAACGGCACTTTGCCTCTGTGGTCTTCCTCTCCAAAACCCATAACCCCAGTATTATCATGAAAAAAAACATCAAATAAATCCCAATTCATGAACATTGTATAAGGTATCTGACTGATACTCCTCAAAAATGTCAAGGTTATCAAAAACAAGAAAAGTCTGAGGAACTGTCTCAGTCAAGTGAAGCCTCAGGAGATAAGGTGACTAAATGTATAGTGGTTTCCTGGATGGGATCTTGGAACAGAAAAAGGACACTAGGTAAAAATGAAATAAACGTAAATAAGGTATGGACTTTAGTTAATAATTTATCAATATTGGTTTATTAGTTCTTATAAATGTACCATATTAACGTAAATTGTTAACAATAGGGGAAACTGAGCGTTCATTGTATGGGAACTCTCTCTGCTACCTTTGCAACTTTTCTGTAAATCTAAAATTATTCTAAAGTAAAAAGTTAATTTTTAAAAAAAATCCAGGATAACTATTTGTGCTTGACTTATAGAAACAAGCGATGCATATACTGACAGTTTAAATATACATCAGAAACATTATTTAATGTTCTACAATGGTTAATAAATCAACTTGTGTTTATATTTTGCATATAGAACAAATGTGTGATTTACAAATGAATAAACTCATAAAAATGGCAATGTTTTTTGCCTTTTTTACTACAAAATTACTTTTTACATGTTTTATGATTTTGAAAGGAAAAAAGCAAATGAAAAAGAATTTAGGCTTATTAGATTTAAATCAAGCAGAGAAACAAATCCTTAGATAATAGTCTCATTTTAGCTAAATTTAAAACAAAATAATAATAGCATACTTTCATGTGATTATTTTCGTCATATAAATCAAAATCTTTTTAGAGACATTATCTCATTCCTTCCAACCTCATTGTGTAAATTAAGGTTTAAAAAAAGCAAGCACATCTTTTTTACATAGGAATAGTTCTTTAAAAATTCAGGCTTTAACAAACATTGTTTAATTTAGTCATTTCTAAGCCTCAATCGACCAACTTCCTTTGGGATGAGTAGCTATTTTTAACCTAGGGGAGATATTTATATAAAATTCCCCAAGGAAATTATCTACTCTTGTCTCTAGTCTCAGAATCCTGATTTTAAAAAAAGTAAAGAAAGAAAAAAAACTCATGAAAACAAGATTAAAGAGCAGGAACTTTTCTCATATAAGGTTTATCATATTTAAATAAAAACTTTTTTTCAAAATTGACAAAACTTCAAAAAATGATAATGGTATTTTGGTAAAATATAGTGAAATTGATATTCTTTTACATCACTGGTGATAATGTTGATTGATTTCTTTTTGGAAAACAACTAGAAAGTCTCTCTTATTCCACGTGGAGCAAGTAATCTCATCTCTTAAAACGTATCCAAAGCAAAGAATACAAAATATTAGAAGAGGAAAAAAAAAAAACTTAATGCCTGAAAATAAGATTTAATGTAATCTACAATTTGATATTAAAGAAAAAGAAACAATTTAAAATGTGCAAGAATGAGGAACTAGATAAGAAAATAATATCACATTATTGGAGAGATTTATGAGGTCATTAAAATACATGCAAAGAATATAAAACAATTTAACACCTTAATAAAAAGCCAGTATAAAAATGGATACTCTCAAAAACATTAGCTTAATACTGATTATTTTACAGTTTACATATCAGTTTTTGACAACTATTTCCCAAAGTTCAATTGATAATCTATCTTATATAAAACAGATTATTAGTTTTATCTCTATATATCATGCTGTAATTTATTCAATTTGGTAGGAGTATGGAAAGCCGTGTTACCCAAAATTGACTATTCTTGAAAGCATCATTAAGGCTTCTTAAGAGTTGTGATGGTTAACTAGTAACATGACATTAAAATTTTTCCAGGCCAAAATCATATCAGTCATGTACCACTGAGCAAAATTTGAGGAACTCAAGTGATTACTCATAAGTTGAATTGGACAAAAAAATCTTTACCTTGATAAAGAAACCCTAGCTTTGTTTTTAGATATTCTGTTAGTTGCAGACTTGTGAAGGAGACCAGATTAAGCTTCTAGATTTTCCATGAAGGTTTACAAACTCATCTCCTACCCATCTTGTTCCTGAAGCATATGCTCTATCAGTAAGATGAAAATATAAGATTAGTGTGGTAGGTAGAATTTTGGTGTCTGTGATCTTCACTCCCTGGTTTTATACTGTGAATATGCTCCTTATATGATAAAGGGGACATTGCATATGGAATTAAGGTTGCTAATCAGCTGACTTTAAATTAAGAAGATTATCCTGGGCTATCAGTTGCACCCAATGTAATCACATGTGCCTTTATAAGCAGAAGAGGTTTATAGATTTAAAAATTTTTCCTTACAATAATCATTTGAAGAAGGTAATACTGTATGCTAGTTATCTTCCATTTTCTCCTCTAGACTCACTTTCCACCCTTCTTCACCCTGAAAATTAAAAGGTGGAAAAGGAAGGCAGAGAAGTCAATGAGAGAGATGTGGCAGAAGAAGAGGGGGGAGAGTAGAGGCATGGGAAGGACCATTGATGTCTTTGAAGACAAAGAAGGCCATGACCCGAGGAAGGTGGGTGGCCTCCAGAAGCAGAGAACAAGCCACACTGACAGACGGTCCTACAATTGCATGGAACTGGATTTTTCCAATAACCTGCAGAATCCAGAAAATGGATTCTTACCTAGAGCCTCCAGAAGGGCCCCCAGCCCTGCTAACACCTAGATTTTGGCCTGTGAGACTAAACAGAGGAAGTAGCCTAGCCCACCTGACTTCTGAAACTGTGAGATAACCCCCCCCCCATGCCTACAGAAACCCAGGACCTACAGAAACCATGAGATAATAAATCTGGGTTGTTTTAAGGTACTAAATTTGTGTAATTTGTTACAGCAGCAATATAAACCTAATACACTAGTAGACCTACTGCCTTCATAAATGAGTAGTATTATCTCAAAACAACTTCCTTCAAAGACCATAAAGATAAAGAGGCTATTTATTAATGAATTGGAAACGTACAAAGTACACATTCTCTTCTAGGAGCTTAAATTGAATTGGATTAAGTCTGACAAAATACATTAGTTCTGTTTCAATTCATCTTCTTCCTCTTAGTTGGATGTTAAAACTGCCTATTGCCTTTATAAATTTATTTTGGAGGAACCTGACATGTGAACACTACTACTGTTCACTTTTAAAATTTTGAAAAATTTACTTTCTGACTCTCTATGTTCAGTTTCCATTTGATCAGTTACTTGTATAACTTCATGATGAGGGAAAAAAAGCTTTCTTTTTTTCTGAAAAACTAGTATTTTCTTTCTGTTTTTTTTTTTTTTTTTTTGGTGAGGGAGATTAGCCCTAAGCTAACGGCTGCTGCCAATCCTCCTCTTTTTGCTGAGGAAGATTGGCCCTGGACTAACATCCGTGCCCATCTTCCTCTACTTTATATGTGGGATGCCTGCCACAGCGTGGCCTGATAAGCAGTGTGTATGTCTGTGACCGGGATCCGAATCTGCAAACCCCTGGCCACTGAAGCAGAGTACATAAACCCAGGCACTATGCCATTCAGGCTGGCCCCAGTATTTTCTTTTATATATTGAAAAGCTCAATAACTACTTACTACTGATTCTCTCTCTCTTTTTTTTAACTGCCAGAAATCTGAAAGCCAATTTAATATTCAAATATAAATATATAGTGTTTCTGGTCATAAATAAGACCAAACATATGTGTGGTCAGTATATTATTTTTTCCCCTTTATTGACTGTCTAGTTATATTCAAACATCCCTTGTTTTGGTTTTTAATTGTTTTAATTTCCTTCATTTAAGCTTATTGCATGACTTTCTTTTTGTAAGCCCTTTCAAATTCTTTGCAGATTAAGGTGGGAATATATAAAGAATAAATATGTTTATTTCTGACAATTTATCCATGCATATTTTATTTCTGAGATTTCTAAGAATTTTTCCATGTGTACTTTTTGTACCAATGGCTAAAAAGAGCATCCAAGCCTTGGGGTTTTTGTTTCCCTGCTCTACCTATTTTTTTTTTCTCCTTGAATCTGTGGGTGAAGTATATTCAAAGTATATTTGTCTGGCAGGTTCTGTTTAATGTAGCTACTGGTGTTTAAGGCATGAGAATTGTTTCAGGGGAAGATAAAAGCATAACTAGTGAAACAGCATTTAGAAAAAAACCTTATCCTTTAATATTGTTCACAGATTATTTTGTCATTACTCTCGGTTTTGTATTGAACAGTGTTCCTTCACCCCCCGACCCTCCCCACCCCCACAAAAGAAAATGTACATCCAACTCCTAACCCCCAGTATCTGTGAATGTAACCTTATTTGGAAACAGGATCTTTGCAGATTTAAGTTAAGGATCTCAAGATGACATCATCTTGGATTTAGGGTGGGTACTAAATCCAATGACTCGTGCCCTTAAAAGATCAAGTTCACAGCAACACACACGAGAAGAGCACGTGAAGATGAAGATAGAGATTGGAGTTATGCGGCCATCAGCCAAGGAACGCTTGGGACCGTCAGAAGCTGGAAAAGATTATACTATCTGTATAATCTCCCTCATATCCGCTTCTCCATTGGTATCCAACAAAAAGAAGAAAAAGCAGTAGGGGCAGCAGGCCCGGGAAGAGGAAGAAGGAGGACTAAAGGAGTGTAAGAGGAGGAAGGTGAAGAAGAAGAAGAAAAAGAAATAGCAATCTATAAGAAAGCCAATGCAAAGGAGCTGGGAGATAGTTTTAAGCCACCACTTAATTACTGAGTCAAGATTTTTGACTTTAGTCACTGAATCCAGGTGAAAGGAATTATCCCTTTTCTATTTATAAAATTAAAGCATTCTGAAGCACAGATGTTGAACAGACTGCATTTTCTCTTTACCATCTCAATATTGTTTCACTAGAACGAGCAGAAAAGACCACTCTCTTCAAAATAACAGATGTGGAATTGTACCTGTGATTCCCCTGTCTTACTCCCTTTGCGTTTAAATGACTGGATTTGTCTATGGAGGAAAATTCTAGTATCAAGTTTGCTATGGCTTTAAACCAGCCAAAGTGCCTTTAATTCTGCTCTTAGACTCAATTAGAAGCATAATTATCCCATCTCCTCTTCTTTTCCTCAGAAATATCTTCATTATTAAGATAACCCTAGGCCTGCAGGGCAGTGGTTAAGACTAGAACACCACCACCACCACTCCCAACACTGAAAATCCCGGGTTAAGTTAAAGCACATTTTCATATATTAAAAGTAACAATCCATCCTGGGATTGGCTCAGGGGTAAGTTAGTTCTTGTTAATGAATTTTTTATTGTAAGGGAAAATCCCCTTTTAAAGCTCCCCTGGTGAGGCTTTTTTTGGAGTTGGCCAGAGGAAAGAAATTTCCTAGAATGAGAAGTTTTTTGCACAAGGGAAATGTTTAAACATAGCTGTTGAGTCTGCTCCCAAATACTTAATAGAGATCAAAGTTGCAAAAAGCAACTGTTTTAGGAGCTTGATAATACCACATTCAACTTTCCTATACTGGGGGCTATTAATGCTAAATATTAGTCTGGAGTCTATTCCAATGTTCTCCCTCTCCGCTCTCAACCCTCCACATTTCCTCTCAGTACAGATAATTGTTTCAGGCTTCTTTCCTCCAACAAATAGCTTGCAAAGAATAGTGTGTTTCCCAACGTGGATAGGAAAGTAGGGCTGTGAATACAGCACAGAATAGATTCAAATACATAATCTCAGAGGAAGACTAGAAAGATAATCTCTGTGGAAATTCACTCAAGCACCAAGCTGTCCCTCTCGGTGCTTTCCAAGGCACGATTGCCAGCGTTAACTGAGAATCTTACAGTGAAGCTGGGCTAGCTAAGTTTCTACCACCATTCCAAACCAACCAGTCTCAAGTAGAGAATTTATTGACCTCAATGATGGTCCAGTTCACTAGTGTGCACCCAAAATAGATTGTGGTGGCTCGAGTGAAACTAAAATTTTAACAAGGGTGAATAGATACCATCAACATGTATTTGCTCTCCATTATGGGACAGAAGGTGCGGATATTTCACATGCTTTCTGAATTTCTACTTCCTGCTGTTCTTTATGGTCCATTTCTAAATCATTTTCAGACAAACACACACACACAGTTCCAGAGAGAGAAATTCCTCCTCCATAAGTTTGATATAAAATGTTAAAATATTTTATAATAATGCTACTTTTTCTATACTACGATTGACATTTTACCTCTATATTTCTCATCCATCAATGCTATAAAAATTACATTTATATTTATATTCTATTGAAAAATATCCTAATGTTTCCTAAGGCATACATGCCAACCTATGATTTTTATTTTTTGTGCATAAAGAGAATTCAGGTATCAATTGAGTAAAGATACTTTCAAAGTAGAGACTCTATTTAACGTTAACAATAACATTAACTTTATGTTCTTCCAAAAATGTGATCCTTTGCATCTTTAATCACCTTTATTTGTGTGGCATTATTAACATTTTTTTAAATGAATTAGTTTTGTAATGTCCTAATAATTTGTATATCTGTAAGTTTGTAAGATAGGCAGGGCATCCATTTCTCCTCTATCAGAGGAGAAAAAGGGGGAAGGGCCACATAACTAACTACTTGATTTGTTTGATCATAGCAGGACGAAAGTTAACCAGAATGAAGTGATGAAGATTGACACTGCATAGATTGGGCAATTCAGCAATTCTAATGCAGGGATCTTCTCTCACCAAAGATAGTAATTTTTTTTTCAGAATGTAAGCATAAATATCCTCTGCTTTGCAGTGAAATGCAACGACAGCGCAGAATTGTTGAGAGGCTGAAGATATTCTGTCCTCATCAATGTGAATGGGGTCTCGCCTTAATGTTCTGGAAAAGGGACAAGATGCAGGCAATGTGTTTCCCCCATGCATCCTAGACTTGCAACTATAATTATTCCAAAAGTTGTATGTTTTTTCTTTAGGATATAAGTAGTTTAAGTCTCTGTTTGTAACATATTACAAATAGGAAATAGAAAATTTTACAAGGAATATAGAAGAGAAGAATGATGTTGAAAAAGGAAAATAATACCTTTCCTAAGGATCTTGGTCACCCTATTAAGATGCTTATTGATCACATTGAGAGACTTCTAAGCATGAACAGGTTTGAAAATAGCAATAACAAATGTGCAAGTCACCCCATCTATCAATATTTGACATCCTTATTATAAACCATTCATTGATATTTGATGGTTATTTATGATTTTCAAGTGAAGCACTGTTGTTCATTTGGATTTTGATTTATAATTGGAAATAATCTTCCCAGGAGAATATTGAATATTGTGCTTGACACATTAGTTGAAGTTGAGTCATCATCTATTACTGAAATATACCAATATGAAATATTAGGTGCCTTTCTGTCAACCTAAAATATTTCTGACAGTGAATCTTAAATAGACCATTAATGTTCAAACTTCTGTTGCACGATGAAAGTTTTAGTTGATTATTGAAGGGCCTTTTCAACTTTCAGAGTTGTGTTGAGTTTTACAGATCATAGAATCACAGAGCTGGAGGAATCCTAGTTACTAATTTAGGTTTAGAACAACCAAAAATTCAAAGAGATTAAGTTATCACTGATAACCTACAGTGTAAAATTTATATTAAATAAGATCACTATTTATTAAAACTAAACAAAAATTCAATATATCAGAGAAATATGCAGAAAACATTTCCATCCTTGTGAATGACATTGTGTCTGATACCTCCAAAAGAATTAGTACTCTTGCTACTCAAGAAGTTGGAGAAGTATGTTCCATCAGAATGCCAGGGCGTGGTGGACCTAGATGGTTGAAACTCTTTTAAACAAAATTTCAAGTACAGTTTAGTGCCATTTGGACAACTAATTTTCTGTTCTGTCAATAGTGAAAGGTCAGCGAAATGTTCTAATAAAATTTAGATAGTGGGACTTTGATAAACCTTCTTCATCCAGTTAAACAAAGTTTCATACAAAAAGTCAGCATATTGATATGTTCTATTATGCTGATTAAAACAGTGCAAACGGGAAAAGACCCAACTGCACAAATGGGAATCCATTTGCCTTCCAGTAATTTATTTTCACTTCCTGGCCTCCAAATTAATAGTAACTAAAATATGTCTGGAAAGAAGGCCTGATTATTACATTTCTCCCTTTCCAGACTATGCAAACTAATAAAACATAATTAACATTAGGGACACTTTAAAAAGTATCCATCTAACACTATTTCTGTAAAATATAATTGCAGCTACAAATTTATGCCCCTGAATACCTACTTAAATACCTTTTTCATAAAAATACATTTTTTTAAATAGTAAATACTTATAAGACAGGGGAATTGTGGGACATCTAAACATAAACATATCCTCCGTTCTTACTCACATTGGCTTGCTTTTTAAGTTAGTAAACATTCTATTTTCAATGTAGCATATAATTTCTCCTTTACTTATCCATAATGTCATTTAGTTCATCTGAAGATGCATTTTATTAACATTTTGTCACTAACTTAAAGAGTTATACATATTCCTAAATTGAACAAATTGTTATATCCCCACTTAAAAAAAAATAAGGCATAGTCAAATGAGATACCTATTAGATAGTAAGTTTCAATATTAGTAAATGTCTCCTTTCACAGTGCTAGCTACATTTCACTCACTAATGCAGATAATATAAATGGACCTTAAGCATGTTGGTTCAAATAGAGAGTTAAGAATTCAAATTAGGGCTGGCCCTGTGGCTTAGCGGTTAAGTGCGGGTGCTCCGCTACTGGCGGCCTGGGTTCGGATCCCGGACACGCACCGACGCACCGCTTCTCCAGCCATGCTGAGGCCGTGTCCCACATACAGCAACTAGAAGGATGTGCAGCTATGACATACAACTATCTACTGGAGCTTTGGGGAAAAAAAAGGAGGAGGATTGGCAATAAATGTTAGCTCAGAGATGGTCTTTCTCAACAAAAAAAGAGGAGGATTGGCATGGATGTTAGCTCAGGGCTGATCTTCCTCACCAAAAAAAAAAAAAGAAGCCAAATTGACTGAGACAACTGTAGTATTAAAAAACTACTTTGAACTTCAAGTAAAGAATATGAAAAAGTGTGATTTTAAACCTCAGATTGCTACTACAAAGGTTAATTCAGCATGTGTATTTGTTGCCTCTAGTTCAATATGATGTCTTTAAGAGACAACCTATGATTTGATAAAGGCCACTGGAGTCAGAAATGCACAATCTCATTACTCTTACTCAGCTGATAAAAAAGTTGCGTACTTGCCTGTACACTTAACGCAAGGTGCTTGATTTAGTTGTTAAATGATTATCTTAAGATTCTGTGTTTCTTGAAACATGTTTTATTCCAGGAAACGAAACTTTAAAAACTATTGCATTGTATGTTAAAGTTAAAAAGATTTCTGTTCTGCCAGCTTAGACACTTTATCTTATTTGAACTGCTTTATGCAGGTTAAAAGTTAGCACAAATAAATATATGCACAAACTGATGCATTTCTCAAATTTTTATAAGAAATTCATTTTTTTTTAATTCATGAACTTAAACAGAAAGCTGAACATTTGTGCATATGGTCACACTGTAGTGAGGGTAATGGGAACCAGCTGTTACACTTTGTAGTTTCTGGAAGCCTGTGTATTGCCTTCTAGCTACACTGACTTTGTGCAGGCCTTAATAAAAGAAATTAAAGAATGTACAAGCCTGAATGACTTCCACGTCCTTCTTCAGAAGATCTTTAATTCAGGCCAGACATGGGAAGCATGGCTTTCCGTTGTTACTTGTCCATCACCCATATGCAGATGAAATAACAATTTCTTTATTGTCATGATTTAGTGATTTGCAAACTTGAACCACTCTTCTTGCTTCATTTAAATGTATTTATTTACCATAAAGCACTTTACCATGTTATAGTCAAGGATTTTTAAACACACACACACACCAGTGACATCTAGCATCTCACTCTTCTTCTCTTTGTTTAAAATATTTTCTAGTGTAATATATAATAAAATAAAGTAACACATATTAAGCCAGACAAAAATTTTTATTCAAGGGAGACATGATAGAATTGCAATATTCCAAATTCATCTTCTTTCAAAATTTCAGACTTATATCAGTTTTTAGTTGTGGTGAGAAAAATATGACAGATCAGGAGAGGATTTGGGGAAGTTGGTGGCAGGATTTTTTTTTTTTTTAATTTCGCTGAATAACCACTGTGGCACACAGAATAATAATGGCTCCTTCAAAGATATCCAAATCTCCAGAACCTGTTACTATGTTACCTTATATGGCAAAAGGGATTTTGCAGGTATGATTAAATTGAGGATGCTGAGATGGGGGATTATCCTGGATTATCCAGTGGGCCTAATGTAATCACAAAGGAAAGAGAGAGAGTGGAGTGTCAGAGTCAGAGATGTGAGATATGAAGATGCCACACTGTTGGCTCTGAACATGGAGAGAGAGGCCATGAGCCAAGAATGCGGGCAGCCTCTGGCAGTTGGAAAAGGCAAGGAAATGGATTCTACTCTAGAGCCCCTACAAGGCACACAGCCCTTGGTTTTTGCCCAGTGAGACCAATTTTGGACTTCTGACCTCCAGAAACTGAAGGTAATGAATTTGTGTTGTTTGAAGCCACTAAATTTGTTGTAATTTATTACAAAAGCAACAGGAAACTAATAAACCAGTATAAAGGAGACAAAAACAACTAAATAGCAAAGTCAAAATCACATGGGCAGCATTTATAACAAAATTAGGTAATAAGGCATCTTCATATCTCATATTTGGGTGCCCACGAGCACCCAAATCTTAGGTGGGTGAGAACAAAACCTACAAAATAGCATCTCTGTGAAAGGAAAAAGGAAGCAACATGGTGGTGTCCAAGGCATCTGAAAGCAGGAAGAGGTCAGCTTAGTGGAAAGCTCTCAGGGCTGAAACTAACATGCAAAGAGGGCTCTTTAACAGCAGATGAGTGCAAGGGACTGATGGTGAGAAGGATGGATGGGCCTGGAACACTTGTGTCCCTGTGAGCCTTAAAAATGGACATATTGGGATTCCCTTCTAAGAAAGAGAAAAGTGAAATCAAAATTGAACAAGTCAGGAATGTCCAAAATGAAGTAAAAAGATTATACTAAAGTGTTAGAAGAGAGCAGAGCCAGGAAATCATAGAAAATAAGCTACCATATATTTTTATGTCACTACCATGAAAGAGCAGGGGGTAGAAAATAGAAGCTCTGTGATGTTAGAATGCTATCTAATTTTAAAAGTCCAGGAAAACAAAATTCACATAAAAATGAACAACAGTAAATTAATCATACAAAATTACAGTAAGAAAGAATAATAAGTTTCCTAAAGACAATGAAATCGTATTCTAAATATGTACTCAAAAAACAGATCAAAATATCAAAAGATATTAAGAAATGGTAATAAAAATTGGCCAACATAAGGAGAGAAGGAGTCCCTGAGTAGAAAACTAAAACAGAAGAACAGGCCAATCACTGAAACCAATTTCAAGTAAACTTTCCAGAAATAAGAACTTTCCTGAAATAAAAAATTTTAATTTACATGTTGATGGAGTACACTGTGTGCCAACATGAAGACATTCTAATAAAATTATTGGTCTTCCAGAAAGAGAAAAAATATCCTTTTGGCATTGAAAAACTCCACAATTTTTCACCATACTTTTGGACAGTAATGCTTTATTCCAGAAGAAAATGAGAAACATATTAAAGAAGACCAAGGAAAGAAAGTGTGAGCCAAAGATTTCATATCCAGCAAAACTGACTTGGAAGTATAAAGTACACAGAAAAACTATCAACATGCAAGATGGAGAATACTGTCCCTTGAGTACTTCCTCACAAGTTAACTAGAAAATATACTTCAGATAACCAAGGTGACTAGAGAGACATCAATACAGTAACCGGTCCTGGGCTCTAGAATGGAAACTAAATGAAGGCCAGGAAGGAATGAGCATGGAATGCAGTGATTATGTGCTCTGACAATGTAGAGAAGTACAATAATTAAGAAATGAGGGAAGAATGGGGAGAGTATACACACAAAAAAAATTCAATGTTTTCATGATCATATCAGTGGTAGTATTACTATTATCATCCTGCTACTCTTGGATGTAATATGGAGATTAAACAAGCAAGTATTCATGTGCGCTCTCAAGAACCGGGATTCTAGGTATGTAAGGAAAGACACAGATGTCATTGAGAAGAGGTGAAATAAAAGCTCCCTAGCTTTGATTTTGAATTAGAAACATTAATATAATCTTGTGACGTACTTTGTCTTTGCATGTATATACATACATGTTTCCTTGCTTGGTCCACTAAAAAGACATAGAGACAATGACCAACGACCAATGCAGTAACAATCAACGATTCTAGCATCCAGTTCAAATGTCTTGAAATAGCATTTCTCACTAAAATAAAAGTTTCCTAGAAAAACAGCTAATTCAAGTTCTGGTACAGGGCATGTTCAATATGAGCCACATCCTGACAGACAGCAAAGACTAACTATGGTTGTGCCAAAGGGACTTAGGAGTAAACTTCAAGAGGCTCCCACTGACTTAAAATGAGCTAATTTGAGCTTCAATGATGATAATATTTGCAAGGGACTTAAACCTATCAAATATGTGTTCATAATTTTAGTTAAAAAAGAACTGCTCACATTTCGATGGTGATAGGAACCGATTCATCAAGCGAAAGAATCAAACATTTATATTGCTTTTCCCATATGAACTGTGCCACTGGATCACCAAATAAATGATGCTGGGATGTGTCTGTTTGTAATAGCAACACCAGTGATAAGTACAAAGAAGTGCTAGAATGAGAATATCATCATTTTGCAACCTTCAATGAATTAATAGATATAGACATTAGCCTCAATGGCTAGTAACGTCACAGAAAGAGAGACAACCAGATAGTATATGCTTTCTATAAATCTTGCCAAACATTATGTATAATCATGCCAAAGCCATCCAAATCTCTGTATTCACCAGCCATTTTGCAGGAAGTACAGAGAAAAAGGGCCATATTGAACTAGACCATGAGTGTGCAATCAACTAAGTCCAGCTTCTTCAACAGATAAATTGTAAGAAAAAGGAAGGATAGGAGGTATTACTTAAAAACTAAGAGATATCACTTATAATCTTAAACTAAGAGGCATTGTTAAATTCAACTAAGAAGTTAATTCCTACTACATAGGTGATGCTGCCCTAAATTTTTAGATTTCTTTTCTCTTTAATCCTCACAGCAATCTTGTGATTCAAGCATGTTTCTTACCAGTTTCCAGAGAAGAAAATTGAAGTATATAAAATTTAAGCATTTGTTCAAGTTAAAAAATCCCACAAGTTATGATTCTAATCTGTACCAATCGGAATAAAAGCCTACGTAGTTAGTACTATAGTAATTTAGTACTATATTATATAATTATAATAATTCTTTTCTTTAAGGAATTAGAAACAGTAGATATAGAAATTTAAACAAAATATTACAATATATTAGGATTAAAATTTCTTTCACTCAAAGTAAAGCACTTTGTGTTTCATAAATATGTCACAGTTCATGATTTGAATCACTATGTAACAGCAACATAATACTTTGCTAATGAGATTATTTGCTTCACAGATGAGATGAGTGATATAAAACTTCAAGAATGACTAGGAATTCATTAGCTGGCTGGGTGCCGGTGGAAGTAAGGGAGCTCTAGGCAGCACCACAGCACATGAAGAGGCACAGAAGCATAGTATGGAAACAGATATCATTTGGAGGAATAAGAACAAAGGACGTTTCAGCAGGGAAGCTGTAGTATATAAGAATGAAGTTAAATTGTATAGAGCCTCATAGTTCAGGGAGGATGTTAATGTTTTTAAATCAGAGGATGGCATAATCAGAATTGTATTGTAGTAAATTAACTTTGGATACTATTTGTAGGAAAGGAGGTCTTAATTGGCTGCATGGATGCTAAAAAGATCCATAGATAGACCTTGGAGGTTCTGGAAACTTGTGAAATTTTTAATTGCATGTTTGTGCATCTTTCTTTCAGCAGATTTTCAAAGCATTCCATAAAGAATCATGGTGTTTGTTAGAAAAAGTTATCGATACCACTTAGGAAATGTATTAGGTTCCCAGGGCTGCTGTAACAAAGTACCACAAACCGAGTGGCTTAAAAGAACAGAAATCTATTCTCTTGCATTCCTGGACCCTAGAAGTCTGAAATAAAGGGGTCAGCAGGACTATACTCCCTCTGAAAGCTCTAGGGAAAAATCCTTCATTGCCTCTTCCAGCTCCCCACCCTCAACATTCCTTGGCTTGTACAGGATAACTCTGAACTCTGCCTCTGTCATCATATGACTTTTTTCTCTGTGGCTGTCTTTGTGTCCTCTTCTTATAAGGACACCAGTCATTAGTGCCCACCTTAAATCTAGGATGAGTTCATCTTGAGATTCTTAACGAATAACATCTGTAGACTCTACTTCCAAATAAAGTCATATTCTGAGCTTCCAGGTTCACGTGAATTGGGGGGAGGGGAGTCACTATTCATCCCACTACAAGAAGCTATTATTTTAGTTCAGAAGAGCTATGATTCCATAGAGGGAGTGAAAAATAAAAGAGAGAGTGTTTAGAATACCAAATTTTTGTGTATGACTGGATTTAATGATTTTAGGGAGAAGAAAGAATTGAAGATGAACCCCAGGTCTCTAGCATGGGAGATGGAGAGATTGTTACGCTTTTAGCTGAGATAGAAAATAAAGGATGTAGGCTTGAGAGTAGATCTGTATGGTACGTTTAGTTTGGACATATTGACTTGGATATGCTTTCTGGAGAGATATATCAGAAGCAATGGGAAATAAAACTTAATCTCAGCCTGAGCTGAGAAAGAAGTTTTGATAGAAGGACTAAATTGAAGAAGTGAAGAGGAAATTCAGAAAGTGGAATTCTTATGTGTGAAAATCCTTGAAAATGTAGCAGCTCTGGATGCTTAGTTGTTTCACTGAAGATTTCAGGAGACAATTCAGACTGCAAGGGAATCAAAATTCAATGGGGAGAAAGGAAGGCATGACAGAAAATGTCAACAAACTTACTAGAAGCATAAGTGGAAAGAGAGAAGAGATATGCAGAGGAGACTACAGGACCAAGTGAAGATTTTGTTTTTTCAGGTAAAAGAAATATGTTTATGTGCTAAAGATGAAAGGAATCGATGAAAAGGAAAGTGATGAAGAAAAAAATAGAAAGAGAGAAATTTGATAGGCAAGTCATAAGAGAATAGAAAGGAATGGGATCTTTAGCACACGGGGAATTTTTAGTCACAGTTAAAACCTCCCTGAAGAGCAAAGAGGTGCTAAGCTGGTTGTATGCAAAAACATTTAGCAACAAGGCAGGAAATGGAATGAGGTCACTTTCTGTGTCTTAACTTATCTGGAGAGAAGTAGAAATGTTGCTTGATGAGACTGAGGTTACTAATGGCTTGAGGAGTATGGTGACAGTTTAGAAGAGCCACTGCAAAGCAGAGACACTAGCAGAAACTAGAGAGTTGACGCTGAGACTTTCATTACACTTACAGTAACCTAATCACTGAGAATGTCCCAGAAGGGTGAGATTTCTTACTGCAGTTCTGGAGCAACACTGAAAGACTCCTTGAGGTTATTTACCTCTGAGCTGGTGGATGAGATTGCCTTCAGTGCTTGTCTACAAATACCAAAGAAAAGTCAATTCTGTAGTTCATTATTTTCTAAAAGGCTGTTGGAAATTTATTCAGGATATCAGCTTCCACAGAGCCTACAGATTGTATTTATGTCCTGCTGACATCAAGCAATTTATGAAGCTAAATAGAAAGATCAGTCTTGGAAACAGGGTCATAATATTTCCCTGTAGCTATCACCTAAGTAAAGTGAAACGTATTAAAAAACTCATTACAAGGAAACTTATCATACAGCAGGCCCTGGAAATGAACTCAGAAAACTTGCCAACTACTTTTGAGATTCTAACAATTTCTCGGAGTAACACTTGGTCCTAAATTTAATCTGTAACAAAAGAAGAAAGTGGAATTTAATTCACCATACCACTTTTCTGAGGAGACTACTCGATCAAAGAACTGGTTGGTGATTAAGAGAATGGGCTCTGGAGCCAGAAGCCTGGGTTTGACTTTGCCCCTATTACTTCTGTGACCTTATGTAGGTTACTTAACTTCTCTGAGCCTCAGTTTTGCCATATGTAAAATGAAAATGAGAATAGAAGCAACCCCATGCCTTGTATAAAAAATTAAATGAATTAATATTTATAAACTGGAAAATAATGTTATAATTTTAAAGCATTCCAGTAACTATAAAGCTTTAAAGATAACTCAGATTTCATAGGGTAAGAAAAAGTTTACACACATGCATGTGCACACATATATGTATGCTCATTCTCTCTCACACACACACACGCACACACACGCACTCACTCTTTATTGTTTTTCTTATTGTTGGATAGTTGAAGATGAACAGTATCTCTTTAAGGCCAGTAGGATACAATTTAACTCTATTACAAAATAGGACAAATCAGATTAGCAAATTATTTTTTGGTAAATATATAGATGAGTCTCTAGACATTTATAAGGAATGCATTCTTAAGTCTTTTCTTGCTTCCAAAGGCATTTAACAAATAACTGATTATTATGTAAATACAGGATAATAGGTTAGGTTTACTGCTGTGCTGTTCAAATTCTTTCAATTCTTTTTCAATAGGTTACATATATTATTTCAAACAGCTTCATATAATAGGTAGGTAGATTTGATATTTATTATATATTATAAAATATCATACACCTCTTAAGTCACTTATGAAACTTTGATGGTTACATTTAAATACGTTTAAATGTCCCCAAATCCATTATGCATAAATTATAGATGTATGTGTGTTCCCTATTCTATGCATACAAGCAGAGAATTACACATGCATTTGCAAACGTGTACTGAAAGTCTGTGTGCAATGTGAATAATTCTCCAACATTATCATTGGCTTCATAAGATTTTGCATTGTTTTCAAAATGGGCATTTTTCATTTAGCAATCAATTTGCATGATTTTCCCACTGGATTTTCAGCAGTGTACAATAGTCTACCATCAACAAGGTAGAGATCCATGAATATATTAAGATCATTGTTGGGTTAATTTTATAAATAGATAGTGAGTATGTTTGTTACCACACAAAGGGCACGATCTGCTCGCCACAAGACAAAAGTCAACTGTCAAGAGGCAAGATGGTGGAAAAGAAAGGGCAGTTTATTACAGCTTGCTAGCAAGGGGGAAGATGGCCAACTAATGTCTCAAATAACCATGTTAAGGGGGCATAAAACCTTACAGCAGTTGTATAGGCCATTGGGTTATAGGAGAGGGGGTTAGGAATGTTGACCTACTGGTGTTACAGACTGGGAGTGCCACAACAGATCTTTCTGTTTTCATTAATGAGGGCTATCAGCATAGACTCTCTGTTTGGGTGTTATCACATTCCTGAGGAACTCAAAAGAACACAGTTATCATCTTATCGCAGCTGGGAGGTACACACACAAGCAGGGGGCGTAAAATCTACAGAGAAGTTAGATCTCCTGGAGGCTGCATATGCATCTGGGTCACTTTGTCAGAGGTCATTCAAAGTTACAGTAGGGCTGCTTTTCTACAATATGGCTTCCCTCATGTCAACCTTGTCTTGAGCCAGTATCATGTTTTTCTAATGGACATATATGCATCCTTTTGTGACCTCATAACTTTGGAGACTCAGACCTAAACTCTTGCTCTTTAATTTATCTTAGATTTCCTATGACTCCCTGAACTGAAAGCTCCTCAAGAAGTGTAACATAGCACAGAAATGTGTACCCGTTAAAGATACATCAACAGCACAACATTTAACATTAGTGCCTAATTCTATTTTTTTTTTTTTTTTAATTTTTTGTGAGGAAGATCATCCCTGAGCTAACATCTGCCAATCCTCCTCTTTTTGCCGAGGAAGACTGGCCCTGGGCTAACATCCGTGCCCATCTTCCTCCACCTTATATGGGACGCCGCCACAGCATGGCTTGACAGTGCGCGCCGGGGATCCGAACAAGCGAACCCCGGGCCGCCGCAGCAGAGCGCGCACACATAACCGCTTGCGCCGCCGGGCTGGCCCCCATTAGTGCCTAATTCTAAAGGCACCCAAATTTTACAACTTGATATGCTGGAGTCCCCATGTGATTTAATAGTATGTATTAACTCATAGTTGTCTGTAATTGGTTTGGCCATTCTCTTTCATACTTAAGAAATAATCTAAAATAAATTATCTGGAGTACCTAACAGGAGATACTCACGTGATGCCCCAGCACAGACTGTTACTTTACTCTCTTGTCTGCCTAGACACATTCTACATACACTTTAGAATATAACTCAAATTCCAAATCATCCATTACAGTCCATATTAATCTCTCCCTTTCCTGAATTTCCACAGCAATACTCTATTCCCAGTAGTTTGCAGTTATTTTTTTCAAATATTCGTATGCTGACATGTGCTCTTATTTGGAAATGCCATGTGTTTATGATTTGTTTCCCCGGTTCAGTTGTAAGCACTGTAGCATGCTTCGTGTTTCTCTTGGATGGGCCACAGCACTTCCTTCTGTGATTTACATATAGCATGAAACAACAAACACTTGGAGAATCAAAGTTAATACAACTTATGCATATCAAATGCAGCATCTATGTCTCATATTTCTTTTCTTCTATATTATCCAGAATAGTTGAAAGGCCGTAGTACTTTTCCCAAAAATATGTATGTAATGGGTGTTATCCTACTGATAGCCCCATAGAAAAGCTGTCAAGACATTCAGCTGGCTTTAGGAAATGTGGCAGAGCATAGAAAATGCAAACTATTAATTTCAAAAGTAAGGTAAAATTCTCTTTAGTGATTCATAGATGGTATGTATTTACAAGGAAAGGTACACATTTATATGGAAAGACAGCTGCCATGTAGAAGAATAAATATGGAATTTAAAAGCTGATTGGAGTTTTACTTCTGGCCCTGTCTCTTAAGTGCTGTGTGATTTTGAACAAGTTTTTAAAAACTTTTCTGAAGCTCATTTTTTATGTAAGATAATAAAACTTATTCCACAGGGTTTTGCTTTAAATAATGAATGTGAAAACAATGACAAAAGTGCTTTTAGCTACATGAAGTTAGATTTTTAGAATCATTTTGGTATTAAAATATGTTACTTCAATACAATTTTTCATATTTCAGTTCTTAAAATATTTAATCACTATCCTACCTAAATAATATGCAACCACATACAAATGTTCTCCACCAAAAAAGAAAAAGAGCTGAGAATAAGAAGCAAACAAAAACCATCTTATATTTTTAGAATATTTTCTTTGTGACAATTTGTAATTCAATCAGAATTTATTGGGTACCTACTGAGTACGAGGTACATTGGCATCTATAAAGAAAAAGAAGCCCTCAAGGAATGAAATACCAAGTCACCCTTTTACGCTGCTATGCATGCATTTTTATTAATAATTTTTAGATCAACACTTGAAATGAAACTGAAGACATCATAAAACATTTATTGTACTCCGCCACCATCTCCCACAAGTCTAAGGAAAGTTTGGTAAATTCTTAAGGAAATCAAATCCTAACCTATTTTCTATTGTTCATTCATTCATTTGTTCATTCATGCATTCAGCAAACAAATATTTACTGAATGATTATTTTTTGCCAGGCATGGTGATAGATTCTAGGTATATGGTTGCAAACTACACACATGTGGACTCTCTATGGAGTTTATAGCCTCCTGGTGAAACGAAGTATGTGTAGATAAACAATTTAACATATACAAATGCAAGTTGTGAAAAATGAAAAGAGAAGGCAAAAAGTACAGATTTTGAGATCAGCAATACAGGGCCTAGTTTGAAAGGGAAGGAAGGAAAGTCTTCTGCAGTTAAGTGACTTTTAAGTTGAGTCCTGAAGGATCAGGAGTCAGTGTTATGAAGAGCAGAGGAAGAACCTCTGCAAAGCCCCTAGAGGAGGAAATGTCTTGGTGCATTTGAAGACAGGTCAAGAAGCTTATGCAACTGGAGCAGGTAGAGAGACAGAGGTGGGGACAAGAGATGACAGTGGATAGGCTGTCAGGATTGGGATCAAGCAAGACTTTGTGAGCCATGGTAACAATTTTGGATTTTATGGAAGTGCAAAAGGTGGTGAAGATCTTGAAAAGGGTAAATTAACTAATTTGTACATTTAAAACAATTGGAATTTATTTTTTTAACTTGGAAGAGAGTAAAAGGGGAAGCAGGAAGACAATAGAAAGCCTCCTGCAGAAGTCTGTGTTGCCTAGGGTGACAGATGATGGTGGCTTGGATTAGTGTGGTAGCAGAAAGTAATAGCATCTGTCTATAGCACATTTTACTTTAAAAATGGAACTAGCAGTGGAAGAAATTGAACTGGGGGTTCACTTAAAATTCTTGACTTACTTTGGGGAAAGGAGAGAACAGAGATTTTTATTAACTTCACTGCTACCGGTACAAATATATTCATAGAAATCATATCTCTGGTCTGTCTGGTCCTAAAATACTTTATCTTGGAACATTCTATTACTTCAAGGAAGTTATGCTTTACAGATTGTCAAACATTATTTTTTACACATATATTTAGCACTTTCAATGTGCCAGATACAGTGATGGATGTTTTCTGTATATATTTTCATCTAATTTCCATAGCAATAATACTAGCTCAATTTTTGAGCTAAGGAAAGAGAAGAAACTTGTCCAAGGTCATACCACTCATTAGATTCAGAGACTAAATCTTAACTCGCCTCTGCCTGACTCTAACCTCATGCATTATGTCCTAATTCACCAGTTACATCTTTCTCCCTCCCTTCTTTCTTTCTCTTCTTCCTTCCTTCCTTCCATCTTTCCTTCCTTCTTTCCTTCCTTTTTTCCTTCCTTCCTTTCTCTCAACAAGAAGATATTAGTTTATTCATGGTCCAATTTTTTTCATTGATTTACTTATATTATTTTATTCATAAAATTTACTTTCTGTGTTCTACAAACAATTTCTTAATTTCTTCTTACTATTCTGAAACTCTAAAACACAGAGGGGAGCTATTACCTGGTAATTCACCCTGAAATAATTCTAAATCGGTGTTTTCATCCCAAGATGTCCAGATTCCCAGAGGCAGGCCTGGCTCTGTCTCAGCATGCTGATAGAAACTTGGATACATTTATTACTTGTCAGTGGCCAACGGGACATATTCTGACTATGGCTGCCTATCAAACATCTCTATGTCTTCCCCACAAATATTTCCCTTACTCAAGTGAAAATGGTCCCAAAATGGACACTACTACTCTAATTTCTTTAATATAAGTCATTCCTCAGAACTTGTTAATATGAAAACAAATGGATAAAGAGTTAAGCAGTACAGAAACCATATGAATCCATTTGAAGAGAATGGGGAATCATCTAAAAGAGTGGTTATAGGACAAGTAGATTTTAAGGAAAAGGAATATCCTTGACTGATCCAGAGGATAGTTTCTCAAACTTGGTACTTGTAACATTTTGGCTGGATAATTGTTTGTTGTAGCAGCAGTCCAATGTATTGTAGGATGTTTAGCAACATCTATAGCCTTCACCTACTTGATGCCAGTAGCAACACATCCCTCCTCCACCCAGTTATGATGACCAACAACCTCTCCAGATATTGTCGAATTTCCTGTGGGGGCAAAATCAACCCTGGTTGCAAATCATTAATGTAGAACACAGGATTCTACTCAGAGAAAATACCCCTGCTGTCAAAAGATTTAGTGTTCTCAGAATGTTCTCAAAATGCTGAGTACAGTCTGGGGTATAAAAAAGCATAAGAAATTCACTAAGCATTGGGGAAGGTGAATTAATAATTGCCAAATGGTACCACGATAAATATTCTGTGTTAGTTCAGAAGGAAAAAAAAAATGAATAACTTTGGAGTTTGGGCTCCTTCAAAAACGGCAGAGTCTAAGTGGCTGCTTCCCAGGTAAATGGGGCAGGGGTAGTGATGGATAGTCCAGGTAGAAAAGAAATACCCAGGGCAAAGACACCATTTGTGAAGATGCTTGTTTTTATTTGGAGAAATGAATGTTATTTACTATACAGAGTGGGAAAGAAGTTTGCTGACCTGCGATTTACTCAATATAAAAAGCCTTCTGTGCCTAGGAGTTTATGTCATATTCTAGAGGTAAACAGAAGTCTTTAAAAGGTAGAAAGCAGATATTTTGTGAAATACTTATAGAAATGTATTTCTAGATGTATAAGTAAGAAAGTTAGACAACTTGGAAGTCTATATTAGAGGTCAGCAAACTACAGCCTGTAGGTGAAATCCAGCTCACTCACTGCCTCATTTTGTAAATAAAGTTTTATTCAAACACAGCCATACTCAGTCATTCATGCTACAACAGCAGAGTTGAATAGTTATAAAAAAGACCGTATGGTCCAAGAGCCTAAAATATTTTCTATCTGCTCCTTTACCAAAAAATTTCTTGACTCGCACGGACTGAATCGTGTGTCCCCCACCCCATTCATGTGTTGAAACTCTAATCCCCAATGTGGTTATATTTGGAGAAAGGGCCTTTAAGGAGGTAACTAAGGTTAAATGATGTCATAAGTGTGGGGCCCTAAGGTGATATGACTGGTGTCCTTATAAGAAGAGGAAAAGACAATAGAGCTCCTGCTTTCTCTCTGCATGTGCACAGAGGAAAGGCCAGGTGAGGACACAGGGAGAAAGTGGCCATCTACAAGCTAAGGAGAGAAGACTTACCAGAAATCAACCTGGCACCTTGCTGCTGGCACCTTGATCTTAGACTTCCAGTCTCCAGAACTGTGAGAAAATAAATTTCTGTTGTTTAATCCACACAATCCGTGGTTTTTTTTTATTATGGCAGCATGAGTAGACTAATACACTGACCCTTGGCCTAGAACATTTATTTATTCAAGAACATTATGTACTTACTATGTGACAGGAATTTTATAGAGCTTTAAAATTATAGAGATGAGAAATTCATCGTTTCTACCCTGTCAAGTCTTATAGTCAGAGGGAGACAGGTGTACATTTGGCAGAATATTCTACATGTACAGTTTTCAGATTTAATGTATAGGTTCTCCTGACTCTTCTTATTTACTATAAAAGGGAATGAAAGGCAAATATTTTTTATTATCCACTGGGAAAGTTTGAGGATTTGGCCCTCTCTTGCTTTAAAAAAAGGATAAACAGAATTTTTGTGCAAATACTTTGATATTTCATTTTAACAGTTTATCAAAGAACATTGTCAAAAAACAAGCTGATTTGAAGACAGAAAGAAAGTAAGTGACTTGAAGGTTCAAGAAAGGTGCTTATATCACACCAGAAAGAGATCACCTGGCTGGGGATTGGCTGGAAGAATACGTCTTGTTCTAAGACCTCAACATCCTGGGCCCTCTTCCCTTGCAGGAACTCAAGGACATGGAAAAGCTCCAGAAAGGATGACTGCATAGTAGGTCTGGGACATGCATTATCAACAAGGGTGATATTGCTCCAAGAGAGCAAAAACTGGTTCTTGAGTGGTGAAAAAATCTTTGACATTATGATACTTTGTGTCTTCCCAAAGGATCACAACAGAATATAAACAGATAGACAGTGTGTCTGTATAGAGGAAATGATTAGGTAAAAAAAGGTTGAGAAACACTGGTCTAGAGAGATAGACCAATTCTGGGAATCCCACTGAGGCTGCTCTCTATGCTGCTCTTGTCCCAAGCTTAGCACAGAAGCAGAAGAGATGTCATAGCTAAGGACCATATAGACATCAAAAAAAGGATGTTCCAGCAGTAAACTAAAATGACAGGTGACTGAGGGATCTTATCACACCTTGGCACTACATTAGAGTCCTCCGGAAACTAGGCAAAAATCTTGAGACAAAAGACCTCCAAGAATACCTGATGATGAATTACTCACTGTAGTGGAGGCTTGAGTTGGAAACTTAGGAAATGCACAACTATGGGATTAATTCACTGAGTCTGTAGAATGAGATTTAGACCTGCTGCAATGGAAACAATAATAAGGAATAGAGGGTTAATAGACATGACAAAAGTCTGGAGAGGAGGGTGCTGAGAAAGCAAAGGAATAATAAATTCTACCTAAGACAGGAAGTAGAGGGAAGGGTAAGATTAGAAAAAGATCACTAGGTGGTGAGATTCCAATAAAAGGATAATGATAGCCTAATGGAAAACAATGGTAGTGGAGATAGGACAGTAGAGATTGAAGAGATATTTGGAAGGTATAATTGATGGGATTAAGGTACTCACTGAATTCCAAAGAGAGGGTGTGCATGAAGGAGGTATTAAGCATAGCTCCTAGAAAGAATGTACGAAGAGAAGCTGAGGTCATGGGAGAGAAAATTTGCCAGTCTCCCTAGGACAAACCCAAATTTTTGAATGCTTTGTAAAGATCAATTCTGCTAAGGATTGTTTGTCTTAGAGCAAAATTTGTAAATTGATAGCCATTTGGCTAAATGTGGCCTGCAGATGGCTTTTTTCACATCATTCTCTTTTCAACACTTTTAAGAACATCAATATTCTTTAAAACAGAAAATAATTTGTCAATGTTTAAAAATCATACAACATCTTCATAATAAACCCGATTTTTGAATCCTCGGGCCTTCATTCCCACTTAACAACAACAAAAAACTCAGCTGGAGCTGAGTAGTAGAAGCTTCCTTTAGATGGGGCACATGGTTTCCAGTTCACCATAATCCTTCCCACTCTCTGAGGGCTTCCCTTCTGCTTTATTCATTGCCTAACTGGCTCCACAGGACTGCAGCAAGTCCCCTCACTATAGAAATGAAACTGTCAAAGACATCGTAGAACAAAATACACCTCCAAATCAGAGATTAAAGGGTGTGCAATATAGAAATGGAAGTTTGTCTGAAGTCCCTCATTTGCATATTATTCCATGTATGCAATATTTCAAGAAAAGAGCAAGATTAGCTCGGATAGATTCACAAGAAAATAAAAAGAAACATGAAATCAGAAAATATGCATTTGGAAGACAAGCGATAAAATAAACACTGTAATTGAGAGAAAAGGTCAAATAGGCTTTCAGTTTCTGGTAGAATTTCCAATTCTTTCTAATTCTGATTAAGTAGGCTTTCTAATTCTGGCACCAAAATATAAACTTTAAAATAATTATTCGTTTTTATTGTAAGTTATGCCTATCTCTCTCCTATAAAATTTGCAATCACCAAATTATCGTATAATATTTACCTCTTCAGAAGTTTTACCATTTCTACCCACCCATCTTTGCCACATCCATACTTATTTAAAAGCTATTCTCCTCTTGAGCTGATTTCCTCCAGTGCTAGAAACAAAAGTGCTAAAGAACAAGTTGGTTTTATCAAAGAAAGTTCACAGTGGTGACATTTTTCTCTGATTTCTGAAAATACTAAACCATTTTGCACCCAGCTTGACCCAACAGCTGTAGCTCTTCTGCTCTCACTCCCTAATTTGTTTGCATTTGGCTTATATTCCTAGCTCTTTGGAGTGCTGATAATTATACTTGTCTGGGAGGCTTAGAGGCTGTAAAAAATCTGGACCTCCTCACATTTCAGCACAAGTAGACAAGGCTCAGGCTCCAATTTGGAACTGCACAGACTTAAATGGGGCATATGAGCTCAGAGACATCAACAGCAGCCTGCCAGCTTGAAGACTCTTCTCCAAAGCCACTCACCATATGTTTGGCTGCAAATTGTGATCAGACAGGCCAAGATGTTCCACAGGATTCAAATGGACCTCTGTTAACATATGTGGTTGGCATGGGGCAGGTGAAGGATAGTTAGAACTTTATAATCCCAGCTACAATGTAGCTGGGATATTTCTGCCATCTTAGAAACACCTTAACAGTCTGACTAATTAAAAAACATCATGAAATACAATGATCATAGAGTGCATGGAATGGAAGGAAAAGTAAGAACAATAAAATTTTACAATGAAGTTTATTTTTAAGACGTGGACAAGAAACGATGTTAGATATATTTAAATGACAGTGATCATATTAGATTGAAAAATTGTTAAAGTTATAGAAGAGATTATTCAGGAATATCAACAAAATTAATTCTTATTTATCACTTATCAATAGCTAATAATGAATTTAGTACTGAGGCTGAGCACATGGAGAGATTTAAAACCTAGCCCTCTCTAGATTTATAATCTAAATTGAAAAACTGAAATGTGGTTTAAGTTTATGTTAAAATATTAAAAAATTTAAGCTGCTGGGGCCGGCCCGGTGGCGCAAGCGGTTAAGTGCGTGTTCCGCTGAGACGGCCCGGGGTTCGCTGGTTCTGATCCTGGGTGCGCACCGATGCACCACTTGTCAAGCCATGCTGTGGCGGCGTCCCATATAAAGTAGAGGAAGATGGCATGGATGCTAGCCCAGGGCCAGTCTTCCTCAGCAAAAAGAGGAGGATTGGCAGATGTTAGCTCAGGGCTGAACTTCCTCACAAAAAAAAAAAAAAAATTTAGGCTGGCAATCCACAAGTTCAGGGATTTAGAAGTGTGTTATAAAACATTTAAACTTGGTTTCTTCTGTTTTGCACTGACCTAGTCAACAGGGAGCCAAAGACAGCCCTAGGAAGGGACTTCATTATCAATATTAAGGTTATCTCTTTTCAGTTTTTGGCGAAGAAACAGTGATATTGGTGACAAAGTTATTCACCTTAAATGTTTGTCCTTGTTTAAAGGGAAATCAAAACCTTTAAAAAATCAGCCAAGATTTTGAGATTTTAAAAAAATTTTCCTAAATGGAGTCTTCTTTTTACTTGTTTGGATTTGAGATTCACTGGCTAAACGATTAGGAGAAGATTACATTACTTCTCCCTATTTTCCAACCCCTTCTGTGAATAAAACTACTAACTTATACTTCAGAGATGCCAACTGCTTCAAAGATCTATTCCATTTACTTTAAAAAAAAAGTTTTTTTGTTTTCCAAAGACTGTAAAAATAACCCACCTACGAGTTGTTAATTATCACTAAACAGTGAACACAGACATTTTTAGAGTGTTTCTCAAAGTCATGTCATGATTCCCAGGAAGAAGGGGAATTAGAGTTACATCAAGCATGAAACATGTGTTTTGAAAAGTAACTTGACTCACAGGACTAGAACTTTACATGGAAGCTTAAAAGACATTTTGTTTAGTTTTAGCACTTAATGAGATAAAGTTCATGGTTTTGAAATGTGCCTGCCTTGGAAAATAACATTTGGAGAATGTGTATGAATCTACAAAACCAAACATATTATAGAGAGCTTTTCAGCATGGCTGGAACTGACGGAAATCCAGATGTTCTCTTTTCATATTCTTGAATCACCACCAAAGAGCAAAAAATAGCACCGATTGGTGCTGACCCGTATCACTTGAAGAGGAAATACTAGCCCTAAGACAGCAGGAATTGTTCAACATCCTTCAACAGAGGGCTGGGAATCCTCACAACTTGATGCTACCTTTTGCACATATGAGTCCCAGTTATACTTGCCATAATGAAAATATTCACTTGACTATATAACATCTACCATCTACACACATTCAAAACAGCTAAATTACCAATTTTGTTGAAGCTTCAGCTTTTAAAACAAACGCTGAACAGATAAGGGCTCTGGCTCTTCTAAATCAACAAAAATCAGAACTCAAGATAAGCCTACTTGAAAAGTCAAATGCTTGCCCATCAAGAGTGCAACAATCTACCAGGGTGAAAGTTTGAAAACAAATTCTCATCTTTCCATTCCCCACCGTCTTTTTCTGTGGGACCGCCCAAGGACACAGTCGGAGAAAGTACCATCTTATGAGGGCATAATATCCTTTCTCCTTTCATTTTTTTTTTAAAGTAGAATTAAATAAAGCCCTGATTAGAAGAGTAAAATGAGTGACTAATAGTTGAGAACTACTATAAAACAAGAAAGGTGCTTCTTACTCATTAATTGAGTGTGTGTGTATGTGTGCGTGCACATGTGTTAGCCATACATCATTTTCTAGAGTCTATAGAGGCAAGTGCAGAACAAGTAAGGAGTGTGTTGTGGGGTGGGGAGGAAAGATGGGGGATCAGAAAACTGCAAAGTGTGGGAAGAAAATAAACGAAGTCTGAAAGCTATGGGAAATCTGCTACCTTTGTCTTCACAGAGAAATAAAATGTCTATGGGAAGATAAAGGGCAAAAAACTGAAAATTATTCCCAAAGTAAAAACAAGGCAGCTGGGGATTAAAGGGATCAATAAAGGTTAAATCAGTGAGAAGGCAAATCTTTGAGAATTAAGAATACGAACACTCCCTCCGGAAAAAATTCAAAGTCAGATGAAAAGCTAATCTTCATTACCCTATATTTTGCCTTAAAATGTAAGAATATTTGTGAAACATAAAATTTCATAATAAAAATTCAGATTTATTAATTTTACCCACATGTTTGAAAAGATGTTAAGATCAATCTAAAAAAAGATATGGTCAAGTTTTGTGATACTCCTTTCATTGAAACTCATAGTTGTTCACTCTGATATAAATATATAGATTATTTTAAGTCAGGTATCTAAAAAAAATAAAAGCACATTTAGAAAATAGCTACCGCTACAATTCCATTTAAGCTAATTTGTTATGTGGATATTTATTTTACAAGGAATATCATTGTCTCAATAAGCTATTTTTTGGCTTTCCTAAAAATCATTCCACTACGTAGAAAATGGTTTTGACTAAAGTAGTGTGATTTTCTTTTTTGAACTTTTTAATAGTAAACTAAGATGACAACTCTAGGAAAATGAGTGACAATTTTTTTAATACATTTAAAAAGTAATGATATTTCTAGATGCATCATAAATACAGTTTGAATACAAAAGAATGAATCAAACAACGCAATTCATCAAAATCCATAAAGAGAATTTTTAATACTCCGCAGTCCCTTTTGAGTTAATGAGTTGTCTGACTCTTAGGATGATGACTTCCGTTCACATCAGCTCTTGGCAGGTTGATAGGCAGGCGTTTAACTGGATCTCTAAAACTTCATCCTGTCGGCTGATGACAAAAACAGTCTGATGGTATGCAATTATTTCAATCAATCAATCAACAAGGATTTTGAGCACACATCGTTTTTTCCTCATTGTGCTAGATGTAAGGAAATGTGTAAAAGATAAAGAAAGTGTAAGACATAGACCCAGACTTTAAAAGTATGCAAATTGGCCTGAAGAGGTAAAAACTATACAAATGAAATAATCAGCAAAGTTAACAATATTCTTAAAAGTTGATTTACATTGAAAGACCAAAATGCTATAGAATGTTAGAGATGGTAAGATAAATAAATGTCAGAATGATCAGAGGAAATTTCAATGGGACAAAATTTGGAGGGGGGTAAGATTTAGATAAGTAAAAGAGAGAGAAACTGTTTTCCCCTGAATGAATCGACATGCATAACATAAACGTGAGAGACAAAGGAAAATAAGTACAAATTTCAGCTAAGAATGTGGGATGAACAACTTGATCAATGCAAGTGGATGGGTAGGAGAGCAAAGCTAGATACAGACTGACAACATGTGGGATGGACATGGGGAGCCTTGACAATCAGACAGGATTTGGGTTCGATACGATAAGAAACTAGGAGTAGGTAGTAATTTTAGTGCAGAGGGAAATCTTATGAAAAGATAAACCGGACAGAGAATGCAGATGAAACGAAGAGGAGAGGAAAGGCAACTTTTAGTTTAGGCTATAGTGTTCTCAATGAAGACAGAATATGTTAATATTGTTTTTAATATTATTAACATTATTCAAAATTTTCTTAGTAAACCTGGTTTTCTTCAATCAACTATGCAATGCTATATGAAGTCATTTAACCATAGACAACATCAGAGACCATTACGTGCTCATTTGCAGTACTAGATGATGGTGGTGTTACCGGGGCTCAGAAGGTGGTGATAAAAACGATCAGTTTGAAGAAACACTAATACGGCAGAAAATGAGCTATATGGGGCCACACCCTTACTCAGACTTCAATTAATTTCACTGCTGCCTTTAAGTAGACCTCATTTTCTTGTGTGTTTTTTTTTTTTTTTGCTTTTGTTTTGCTTTTTATAAACTATCTTCCAATGCCGAAAGTGAAAGAGTAGTTACAATTTTCTCCAACTGCCCAGTAAATTCTTCCTGGTTTAGGCAGAACCTTTTGATGTTGTATGACAATATGGCAAGCTCTTTTCATGAAGATATAGCATGCAATTATTTCAATCAATTTCTTGAGATTTTTTACTGGGGCCCATATTAATTTGGTACAACACTATTTTTGAAAAGCCACTTGGTAAAATATTCAGGTTCATTGTTGCTTTGACTATTTCTGCCCTTTTAGTCTTTTAAAGGTTCCTGTCCAATTAAGATACTAAGAAATGGCCACTAAAAATAAATTCTATATATGCTCCCTCTATTGACATCAGATGGTCACACGAAAATAAATGTTTGTGAGTGTGTGAGTACAACTGGTTGTTCTTTTATAGTACCCACATCTGTGACCACCTTAAAAACCAATTACACTGCAGCATATGTTCATAAGATCCTACAATCTTTTAGAAGGCTAGAATGACAGCAATCTGATGAAAATCTATTAACAACATTTCACAGATTGTCATTAGTCTTAATAAGAAAAGAATGATCAAATTGACTCTTTTTCCCCCAATAGATGAAATGAGAAATTAAGACATCGGAATGATCTGTTCATGAATACTTATAAAAACTTATTGATATAAAAGAATAGTAATTACTTTATTGGTGTATATTACAATTGTATGTTGATATAGGCTTATTTCTTCAATTCAAATATAGATGAATATTCCACCAAAATCAGTGTCTAAATGCATCAAGACAAAACATATTACTAATATGTGTTAAAATGGTGCAAGAGACAGAAAGAGAGCATGGGAGTAGGGACATCTTGTTTCCAATAGTGGCTATACCACTAAATAGGTAATAGTTTCTTGGGAAATTATTTAACTTCCAAGGATCATGTAATTTTCATCTGTCAATTGATGTGATTGGGCTAGGTCAATGTGTCAAAATTATATTACATCAAATAAAATAATTCTGCTGGATATAAATATTTATTAAGGAACAAAGGTAAATTGCATTATCTTTGTAAACAGCATTGCAAAAAACTTAATGAAAATTAAAGAGGTTTCTTTACTGCAAAATTTCCCAGGGACTTTGACATACTCAGATGTCTTAATGAATATTTGTTTACTGTTATTCTCCAAACAGGATGATTATAGAGTTGGGTCTAAAATTAATATGACTTTCCAAACTTACTCTGTGATGTATAATCTTTTATGGTGACACTTCTTTGGCAATATCCTACTCTTACACTTTACACAATACTGAAAAATCTTTTGATGCTCTCCTTTGCCTGCCCAATAGAGATGACTTCTCTAGTGATCTGCATTTCTTAAGGGGGTCTGTTTAGTCCCCAGGTCTCCTGGATCACTTTTTTTTGAGTATTTGTTCCAGTAGGTTATGACTGAGAATCAACTGGCCTAATCAAAGCTTAAAATATTTAAACAACAACAACAACAACAAAAAAATAAAACAAAACTCTGGCACATGACTCAAAATCAGGATTTTTAAATAAGTATATCACACGGTTTATTATAATAATACCACACTATTAATAGCTTCTCAAACCATTTTGAGAATGAAGTGTTCTTTATATTGATCTCATTTGACAATTATTATTTGTCTTCTTTTATTTGACAAGGTTATGGTTTCAAGCAATTTTACTTTAATCTTAATGTCAAATGAATATGACTGGCCTTATTGTCTAATATGGATGAGCATCTAATCCTGCAACTTGAGGTGACACTCACAGATACCCTCCTTTTCCCACCAGATCAGGTTAGGTCCCCTGGTTATATGATCTTATGCCACCCTCCATTGGTCATTACACCACTTAGGGCAGTTTGCAAACACATACGTATAGAAGTGTGTGTGTATGTGTGTGTGTTGGTGATTATTTGATTAGTTTTGGTTATTTGATTAATTTATCCCCTCTGCTCTCATCCCAGATTATAAACTATATGAGGGCAGAACCTAATCTGCTTTGCTCACTGTTATTTTTGCTAGGTCTAGCACCATGCCTCACCATAGTAATTCCTAAACAAATGCTGAATGCCGCGCTTCAAAGGTAATAGTTAACAGACTTAAACACATATATGTACTTGCTCTTAGGTACAACTGTTCAAATTTAACAAATAGATAGAATCTATGCATTTCTTTAATTTAAAAATTTTGATTCTTATAAAAATAAAATTTTTCCTTCCAGAGATAATGTTTTAAACCATCATTAACCATTCTTATCTTAGCTGAGAATAAAATGACTGAGAACAGTATGAAATGAGAAAGAGACCCAGGACAGGAGACGAGAGATAGGAAAATGATAAATAATAGATATCTTTCCTTAAATTACTTTTACTACCAAATAATTGTGTCTAAATCTGGCTCTGGATTCATAGTTCTCTAACAATTCTCTATTAAAAAAGAAATTTCAAATATACCCTCTTGCTATTTCATTTTAAAAATTGGCGTGTCATCATTACTTTGTAATGACAGCGTGTTTTCTAAGAGGAGCTAGAGCCCTTCTTGCAAATCAATAGAGAAATGAGAATTAAACCAAGTCCTCAGAAAACCTCTATACAGCTAGTGAGGATTCTGCCCATATTCATTGTAAAACACAGGGCCAAAAGATACATGGGGAAAATTTATCCCCATCTGTATAGAACATATTTTGTTTTTGAAGTTTAAGCATTACTTTCTTTAAATGAAACACAAAATAAGAAATCACTATTATGTACAAAACCCTATTTCAGAGTAGTATAAATGTTGAACAATTAAATATGTATTATGAATTTGAAATTATAGTCCCCACAGTTACCATAACCTAGCTGTCAGGTAAATACGTAGGAGTTTGTGATATTTTATACAACGCAATGCTGTGTGCCATAAAATAAAATAATGTTGCTTACTAGTGGCTTTTGGAGTTATTTTAGTTTGAAGGTTTAAAGTTTATGCCACCATAGTCTGAATTGATTTGTTTTTAATAACAAATCCACAGTTATATTTTGTTGTGTGATCATAATTCTTTGCATTAAAAGTTTTATTCAATGAAAAGGACAAGAAAAACAAGTAGAAGAGGTCATATATTTCTATTAATATTTTATTGAAATTAATACTTTGTTACTCTTTAGTATACTATCAAAACAAAATTTGAATTTAGTTTCATAATAGTGCGTCTATAATATGCAAGCAATTGTGCTAGCGACTGTAGGAAATGAAAAGATGAATAAATCACAAATGTTGCTGCTTTAGGAACTTATGCCCTAGGAATTAATAATCAAGCACCTAAATAATATGGTTACGTGCACGAAACAATAGAGCCTTAGGGAAGAGCCTCAAAAGAAATACAAAAGATGGGGGGTCACATTGACTCGGGGGTCAGAAAAGGCTAGACTTAAGAGGGTGAGTTGGTCTGGGTTTACAGAAATTAGTAAAATTTCAACATGAGCCTTCTATATAGATAGACTATTTTTTTAGCATATCACAATTACATTCGTGATTAGGACGTGGTTTCAAAATGGCTTTTCTATACAATCAGCTCTTTTGATTCTAAATCCAGATAGGACTGCCTCTACCATGACGTTGGTAAAAATTTAAAAGGAGCTAACTTCTTAACATTGGTGTTTCACTTTGGAATCATGAGGAACCATGAATAAACTCACATTCCAAACTTATGTATCTTTACCACCAGTAAATATACATATATAGACGAGTGTATATACATATACAAACACCGACACATGCACACACACACATACAGTACTAGGTTGCAAGCTCTCTCAAAGACAGGGACAGGCCTGTTCATCTCTCTACTATCTCTTTATGAAGCATCTTTTATACTGCAAAGTGCTAAGTGTAGGAATTCAGAAGTTAAAAGAGACAAGAGCCTTCAAAAGAAATAATTCTAAGTGGTCTTTTATTCAAAGTACAGGCAGTTCCAAGAGAAACCAACAGCACATCCACTCCAGTGGGATTTAGAAGGAAGAATGGATCTCTTAGTTGAGATACAAAAAATGCTTAAATAATAACCAGATAATATGTGTGTAAAGTGACGGGGAGGTGTGTTCTAATCTGCACAAAAAGGAAATCATTTTCAGAGGTAAGAAAATATATAAATTTGATAAATGGACATTAGTCATATATACCAGTACTTCATAATTTATTATAAGGATACCAGATATTGGATGGAACACTTCTAAGTGCTAAAATAGAGCTAATCATTACATAAAACAAAATTGAAAAAACGTAAGGAGAAATTTATAAACCCATAATATCTGGGAGATCTTAATATAATTCTTTCAGATATTGATATATCAAGCAGAATAAAATTAATATGAATACAAAAGTTTTGAACACAACACAACACAAGGTTGATCTAATGTTCATGTGTAGATAACTATATCCACAAATAGGAATATACATTATTTTCAAGTACACATGGAATCCTTAAACATAATAAAATCCAAAAATAAAACACTGATTTTATTAAAAAAGCCTGTTGTTGAAGAATAGATAGAAAGTTAATGAAATAGAATCAAAGCAAGGTACACAGGACAGTTCAACTGTATATGTATTGTTTTGATTCTTTTTTTTTTTTTGAAAAATAAACAAAATGTTGAGGGTTGACAAATCTTGGTAGAAAGTACATGGGTTTTCATTATATTTTTTATAGTTTCCTATAAACATTAAATATTTAATAATTAAAGGAAAAGGGGTCATAAAAGGGAAAAGCCTGTAATAAGACAAAGATGAAGGAACCAGAGAAGAAGGTAGATTTCCAGAAGAACATGGTTATGGAAACAAAGGGAAGGAAGGAAATGTTCCAAAGATGAAATTATCAATAATATAATAATATAAAATGCTTGTGAGATACCAAGTAAACTAATTATACACACACACACAAATACGTATGCAATTAAGCTGTAGATGAAGACGAGCTTGTTGAGAGACTTTTAATATATTAAGGGGGCAAATGTAAGATTTCAGTGCGTTGCTGAATGATGTGGAGTTAGGTAGTGAAGAAAGGGCACGTGTACAGCTTTTGACACAAGTCGATTGGAAAATCTTCGAAATTATTTAAATGTTGATGAAATGAAACTAACAGAAAGATGAGTTGATTATAGTTGTCAGATGAGGTAAAAAATAGAGTGGAGTCATTAAGAAGGAAAAGTTTAATGAGATCTAGAGTACCATTACCGGGATTGACCTAAGGCTGGAGAAATGCTTCTTTCATTCTACCAAGAAAGCTAGAGGAAAGATGCTTACATGTACAAGTTGTGTGGCAGGAAGTTAGTGAAGATCTCTGGATTCAATCTGTGATTTAAGAGACAGCTTCTTCTAAAAGTAACAGTGGCAGATTTGGTAGAATAATTTTGGGGAGAGTGATGACTATTTTAAATACCGGTTGTGGTGAATGAGAGAGACTGATAATCTTCTGGCAGCTCTGAGGATCCACTTAAGTTTGGATATCATGAATTCATAGAGTCATAGACTGTGCGTTGTTACAGGCTTTTCTCCAGCAGGTCCATAACCTGCATGTTGCCATAGGAAGGTGAATGTTTAGAAGAATCTTTTTTTTTTGCTGAGGAAGATTTGCCCTGAGCTAACATCTGTGCCAATCTTCTTCTATTTTGTATGTGGGTCGCCACCACAGCATGGCCGCTGACAAGTGGTGTAGGTCTGTGCCGGAGAACCGAACCCAGGCTGCCGAAGCTGAGTGTGCCAAACTTAACCACTAGGACATAGGGCCAACCCCTAGAAGAATCTTTAATGTAAGCATCTGTGAGGCAGTGTGACAGAAAAGAAGGTAAATGTCAAGGTAAAGATGACAAGAAATTTAATTATAACAATACAGTACAGATTGAAGTAATGAGTCATGTCTCCCCCTTTGAGTCTTTTCTCCCCCATATCACACATACTATGCCTTAACAATTTTGCTAAATTAATAAACTATACGTGGGTAGTTCATAACTGTCAATACATAGTAATATATCTGTTTTATTCATTTATAATGTACCAATAAGAATATTTATTTGCACTTCTCTGAGCAAGCGTATGATATTTTAAAAAATTTTTTTAAATCACTATATTATCTTATTCATTGTTGAAAGTTAATAGAAAATTTCTAATTTCATTGGAAAGAATTTTATTTCAAAGTATCAATTAATTGCCTGCTAAGAAATTGTCAAGGTAGATAATTTATGTTGGTTTTGATATTATAAAATGTCACAGTTTATCTCTGCTATTTTTTGCTTTTAAGTCTATGTACAGAACTATACTACTGTTCTTTTGGCTAGTCTTTGTATGGGAAACTGTTATTCATATTTTACTTTCACATTCTGTATTCTTATATTTACCTTAGGCTTCCTATAAGCAGCGTATAGTTGGGTTTCTTGTGTTTTTTTGGTAGTGTTTTTGTTTTTTCTCTGATCTAGTCCTGTGTTTTTTAATGGTAACGTTTAGCCCAGTGACATTAACATAATAAATATGCTGGGTTTAAATCTACCATCTGTAATTTCCACCTACAAATCTACCATCCACAATTGATATTGTGGATCCACAATATCAGCTGTTCTTTTTTTCTTCTTCTTTCTTGCCTTCTTTTGGGTTAATCATTTCTTATTGTTTGATTTCTCCCCCACTATTAGCTTACTAGTTATAATTCTCTTATTATTACTTTTATAAATTCTCATTATTTTAGTTTGTTATTATTTAATATTTACTGTATTCTAAAGTTATTACTGACTACCTTAAATTATACTTTTACCATATTCTGAACAATGAAAGGACATTACAACACTTTACTTCCATTTATTCTCTCCCTCATTTCAGGCTATTTTTGTCATTTGAAAAAGTTACATACATTTTAAATCCCACCTAGCCAACACTGTCCACCAGAGAGCTTCCAACAGCAAGCATCTGCAAGTAGTTGCTTGAGGACTTTTTCTGCCCCCTCAAACCTACTTTACCTGCACACAGAGAAGTCTAAAATGCCAGGGAGTTAACAATTCAACCAAAGAATAAAGGGATTGATGGATAAAGAACCCAGCTTTCAGCTACTGCGCCTTTGTTCGGCAGAACTCTGAGATGTGTTCTATACTGTCTCTCAGAGCTGTCCAATGGCATTGAGCTCCAGTTACACCATATCTTTGAAAATTAGCTATCAGTTCTCTTGTTGCCCTTTGAAGGTAACAAGTGTTTTATCTCTGTCTGCGATTAAATTTTTCTTTTTGTCTTAGGTTTCAGTAGTTTCACAGTACTGTGCCTGGATGTGGTTTGCTTTGTGTTTATTCCTCTTAGGGTTCACCGAGTTTCTTGAATGTGAGGAGTGGTATCTTTCATCGATTTTAGAAATTCTCACACATTATCTCTTTAAATACTGCTTCTGCCCCATTGTCTTTTTCCTCTTTTTGTAGGGCTCCAATTGCTTGTTAGACCTTTTCATTATAGCCCATATAGCTCTAGTGCACTTTCTTGTATTTTTCATCCTTGTTTTTTTGCTTTTCATCGTGCTTCAGTTTGGAGAGTTTCTTCAGGCTTATCTTCCAGTTTATTACATTTCTCTTCTGCTGTATGTTATACAGAATTATTAATTTCATTTATTGTATTTTTCACTTTGGTGACTTACAGTTGACTATTTCCATAGAGCACACTAGCAAAATTCTCTTTTTTTATCTTTTTAATCATATTTTTAAAAAACCATACCAAATGCTCCAATATTTTTATATTTGTAGGATTTTTAATAACTTTTTTTCCTTGTTATGCAGTTATTTTTCCTGTTTTATGGCATATTTTCCATTTTTTATTTGAATGATGATGGACATTGTATATGAAAAAAATGTACAACCTCTGAATGTTGTTATCTTCCTCTGAGAGGACTTAATTTTCATCTGGCTTGCAAATCAGGAATGAGCAGCAAAAAGAGGACTATGATTTTGCTAAGTGATCATAGGCATTATACATCTAAAATCCTATTTAAACATATGATATCCATGAATATTTCTTGAATATAATTTTGATAAATAATGGAAAGCATTTTCAAGCAAAAAACTTCAAATATTTGCATATATTAAAAAAATTGTGCAGGTGCCATCCCCATGGTGTAGTTGTTAAGTTCGGTGCATTCTGCTTCAGTGGCCCAGGTTCGCAGGTTCAGATCCCGGGTGTACACCTACACCACTCATCAGCCACGCTGTGGTGCCGACCCACATATAAGATAGAGGAAGATGTTAGCTCAGGGCTAATCTTCCTCAAGCAAAAAATGAGGAAGATTGGTAACAGACATTAGCTCAGGACTAATCTTCCTCAGCAAAAAAGAAACGCAAAAGTTGCAAATACTTAACACTGTAAACAAATTAGCTCATTCTAGCACAGCAGCATTATGTACATAGATCTGGAAAACTGTGTTTAAGAACAGGCTGGCATTTTTTGGGTGTGTTTATGGGCCAATGTGGCTTCTGTGAAATAGGATTATAACAGGTTTAATCTATATATTTAAGGGTGAATATATAGTGTAGACAGGATTCCTATAGCACTATGTGCTATAATGTTTTACATGTGTGTATATATACACACACATACATACATATGTACACACACATATATGATATGGTTTATATTTATGTAATGATATATATGTATTTGATATAATATATCAATCTAGTTTGTATTATATATTTTGTACATGACATATTTTCATATATGAATATAGATTATTAAAATTAATTTTGTAGATTAAAATATATATAAAGCCCTCTCTTTTATTTCAATATTTTTTCAGGAATCTGCTTTATGAAGCAAACTGTTGTAAAATAGATTGCACCTTCCTCCCACAGAAACATCATTAAAATTAGAGGCTGATACCAAAGAATTGGTATAAAGTAAATCATCAATATAAAAATCTCTGTACTAAAAGAAAAAAAAAAAAGAGCATTTTTATAAAGCTGAATGTAATCAAATTGTGTCCCAGGTCCCAGAACATTGACATAAGTGTGTCCCCTTATAAGGGATTTCAACTTACAGGAAGGAAAGTGACTATAAAAGACCCTGAAGGACCATGCTCTCCAGAGAGCAAGACCCATGTAATAGAGAGAGACATTGCAGATTCGGGAAGTAAAGAGTAGATTTCTTCCTCAAGTATCAGGACCTTCCCTAAAAGGTCTGCAGTGTTATAAACTCAGAAAAATTAACCTTATAAGAAAACATGAGTGGCCAAGAGTAAAATTAAAGAATTTTTCCACAGTCTAGAATAATCAGAATGACTGCTCTTGCCTTGCCATGGGCCCTAAAAAATCAGAATCTCACCAGAAAGCCCATTTTTAAATGCCCTGCCCTGATATACAAAATCTATACGTTTAACTTCAAAAAAACTATATCTCCAGTTGACTGCTGCAGGCTATTTGGATAGCTTGTATCAAGCGATGCTTCCAACTGAGAAAAACTATGAAAGCTAGATTCTTTTAAAAGGGGGACATTGGAAAACAACCAAGGCATCCAGGAAGGGAGGACTTGAGGGACCAGGATCCCTGAGAAAAAGAAATCACAGAGAAGTGAGTGTAACATTTAGCTGCAATTATTCCTCTAGGCATTTGCCAAATGCTGTGTGTATGGAAGACAAGGGCAGAACACCAAGCAGAAAGCACTTACTAAGAGGCTAAAAAAGCTAAACTGAGTTTTTACAATCTCATTCTCCTGGGGACACCACACCTGGCATTCGAGGCTCAACAACAAAGAGGGGCCCTTGTAAACATCACCAGGTCCCAGTTCAGGTGCTTAAAATGACCTTTTGAAAATACTTTCCACGTTTTATTTCCTATATATGTGTAGATATAGAACATTGGAGCACCTACAGGCCTATTCAGATTACACTAGCATAACAGTCATTTAAACCTTTTCTAGCAAGTTAATTGCTAGAACTCTGTTTCACAGAAGTCCCACTGGTGCCAAACCAACCTATACTTATAATTTATCACAACCATATGTATGTTGCTGCTAGGGTATTCAAAATAAAATGACTGGAGTATCAAAAATTTGTCAAAATACTTTAGTTTATCAGACTTTCGTTTAAGAAATACTCATGGCTGTCATACTTCCCAGTAGACTTCTAGTTGTCTTTTGTCTGTATGTAGTCAGCAAGTATAGAATAATACCTCTTTTAAATATTAGTTTTTAAATCTTTGATCTAATGAGCAGAATCATAACGTTATCTTAATTATTTCCAAACATCACATATCCTGGAAAAAGCAATCTAGCAATGATGAGACAGTGGTTGTTCAGTTCTTTTAATAAAAATAGCTTTATTTTTCTTTTAATGTTGGTGGTTATTCCTAGAATCACATTGACCAGATCCGTGCTAACATGAGTTCTTCCTTAGAGGATGTCAGTCTTTCTAACGCTAGAATCTAGTAGATATAAAGCAATTTGGGGGCTATTATTCACTTGCACAAATGTTTATTAAATATCTATAATGTGCGAAAAATATGCTTGGCATTATGAGTATACAAAACACATATGTTATAACACTCTTCTTCCAGAATCATAGATGCTGGATGTTTCTGTTGTGTTCCTGGACTTCTGCTAATATATGCTAGATTACACCAACCTCCACCTCCATAATCAACCACTTTCTGTCAACTCAGTTTACAAAATCTCAGTAGAGATCTGATCGTTTTGATCAAGCAGAAAAACAGCTGGGCTGTCCTTACGGCTGTCTCCACGTACTCGGAAGTATTCAGAGACTTATTTGTTCATTTAAAGAAAGAAAGATCCTTCCCCTGAATTAGAGTAATCTAGCAATGTAATATGTGAGATTCTGTTGTAATTCATAGCAAACATACACATAACATTGTGAGATGGAGAGAACCAGGACACTAGATTTGAGCTCCAAGTTCAAATGTTTAATTAGGGATTATTCTTTTTATCCTCAAGACAAAACAAAAACCATGTAAAACAAAAGTTTTGCTGCTTCATTATACCACATCAAATGTAGAGTCATAATAGTGTTGCATGAGAATAACCTTTCATTAGAAGTCAAATGTTCTATAGCTCTCTTTTGAGAGTGAGAGGCAGAGTTGCCAAGAGTAAGCTACCTAACACAACCATTTATTGTACTGTTTATTGACATTACTAAATATATTAATTCAGGGGCAATGACTCCAACTTAAAAATGATCTCTAAACTAGAGAGAAAATTTTGAAAACACGTTAGTTATGTCTGCCTTTTATATCTCGTTAGTCTCTTCAAATAAGTTTTTCAAAGTAGTTAGTGGTGATTTTTCTTTTTTCAATTGCTTTCTCTGTCTGAGGAAATAAAAATCATCTAAGTGTTTTCAAACATGTAAAGGTGGTAGACATAAGAAAGGGAACGAGATACTTAAAATGAATAATTTGGAACCACAGTAAATTTTGTCAGGCATCTGACTAGAAAGGTTTGACAGATAGAAAGTTCACTATATTTGACATTCAAACAAGCAGTCAATATTTAAAGAGAAGAGAAGTTCTTCTTCTTGTTTTTGAATTATTGATTTGGGGAGAAAATAAGTCGTTAGGAGGAACTCCAGCTACCTGAAGTTCAAATCTGTGTGCATTTCAAAGTTGTCTCAAGGAACACAGGTAACCGTCACTTTGTATAGATAAAAAGCATAAATACATTAGAAATGAGAAATAATTATCTTGAACTTCAGGCCTATATATGAAAAAGCTTCATTGACGTGGATAATTCCCAGAAGGTAACTAATACGAACGTGTTTATGATTGTAGAAATATCTAGGTATGAGCAAAAAACAAAACAAAATATTGATTTTTTTCTCATTATTAAAATAAACATTACCATTTGGGTGTTATTCAATATGATTTATATATAAATATGTATTATGCATGTAGACATTTTCCTCACTTGAAAAGAATTTTTCCTTGTCCAGAAATCATAAACAAGAGGAAAAACATTGTCTACTTTGTAATTTAATCCTAAAGCTCAAAATTCATATTATTTTCAAGGTAGAGCTAAAACAATCAGTAACAGTAACTCAACGAAAGAAAATATTTTCCTCTACTTTCTGAGTAACTTTTTGAGCTTCTAGAATATTTCAAATGACTTAGGTAATGACAACCTCATCTCTAAGAACTCTGTGCACTTTAAAAATCACACATTTTTCATAGTGTGGTTGTTACACCTGCATGTAATCAGAAGTTTTTCTGTTTCCTTTTTAGAAGTTCTTTCTACCTTTCCTCAAATATGCAAGTTCACCAGGTGTTTGGAATGTTAGTTTGGTAGTAGAGCTATGAAATCTTAATGGTGCTTTTTCTCCCTGTCACTTTGAACTAACTTCTTCATCTGTGCTGGAACAGACCTGTGGGTAGTGCATTTGTTATGTACACAGTAAACTAAAATATCTTCCATTTACTTCAAACATGTCTATCTTTTCTTTGAGAAAAAAAGAATGAGAAGAAATAATTGCCTTCAGCCACATGGTTTTAATTTTCCTTTTCTTTAAAAACTATAGTCTGTTTTTGTTGTAGTTTTTATTTTTTTCTTCTATCATTGATTCTCCCTGATTTTCCTTTTTAAAGTTCAATAGGGAATTTTTAAAAGTATTTTAATAAGCAACAGATAAAAATGTTGAGAAATTTATCAATTCCATGATCCAAAACAGGAATGAACTTTTAAAAGTGATCCTAAAAGAAGTAGAATCATCTATAAGGAATAGCCTTTTAAAAAAAGTATCAATTTTCCCTATATCTCATAATCAACCAGCTAGAAATTTCAATTAAAGATGATGAATGATGCGGATAATAAAGAATATGGTCTACATATTTGATCCAGTAATGGGAAAGAGACAGATGACACAAAAGGTGATTCAATGCTACCTGAGAATTTTTCCAATCATAATGTAAAAATATCTGTGGCCAAGTTAAAATTAACATAGAATTCAATAAGAGCGTGATACCAGTAATTTAATACGAGGTTGTCTCTATTTAATGGGTAATTTTGAATATTTATTTATATTTTTCTTTTATAAATCTATATTTTATTTATTTTTTTATTGTGCTGACATGGGTTTATAACATTTTGTAAATTTCAGGTGTACATCATTATACTTCTATTTTTTTTTTTTTTCTGTGAGGAAGATGAGCCCTGAGCTAACATCCATGCCAATCTTCCTCTTTTTGCTGAGGAAGATTGGCCTTTGGCTAACATCCATGCCCATCTTCCTCCACTTTATATGGGACGCTGCCACAGCATGGCCTGACAAGCCGTGAGTCCGTGCGCACCCGAGATCCAAACCCTGGCTGCCAGCAGCGGAGCACACGCACTTAACCGCTAGGCCACGGGGCCGGCCCCTATACTTCTATTTCTGCACAGATTACTCTCAAAGACAAGAGCAAGTGATGTTCCAGAAAATTACTAGTTTGACAAGACCAACAACTTGCAAGTGACTCCAGCCTGGCCTGTTTCACCAAATCCTACTTGTGTCCTACCCCCTTTCCAAAGCACATCCCCCCAAATCACTCAGGTTCCAACTTTCGTCTTGTCTCTATGAAAAACAACAACAAAATACAAAACAAAACAAAACTGTGTAAAGTCTCCTTTATCAGATGCTGTTTGGAACTCTGTTCTTAGCAGTGTTTTCCCTTACTGGGCAACAACATAAATTGTTTGTGTGTTTGTTTGACATAAGTTTTTCTGGTGTTGGGGTGGGGAATGAATGAGACCATTCTCTCATCTTGCTCTCTCTCTAAAATATATTCTACTGCTTAAATTTGCATATGAAAAATACTTTTTACCAATAGTATTTTTCATAGCATGATCTCTTTATCCTCTTTGTTTTCTTATCAATTGGATTCATAATATTTTCTTATTTCTTTTTACAAATTCTTCATCTTAAAGAATGTTACCCTTTTTTGTAATGTATTTGGCTCAACCATACTCTTAGTTTATTGTTGAGTTTTAAATTTTTTCTTATTATCGGATATGGGGAATTATTTAATTTAATTTTGTCCCATGTATTTATTTTCCTTTGTTGCTTTGTTATTTTCTAAAATTTGTCTAAAATTTAGAAAGTTCTCTTTCTTTAGTTTTGGCACATAGTTTACTGTAGATCTTATGATTTTATCACAATTTTTTAAACCAAATTTTTAATTTTTGATTTATAAAAATTGTATATAATACTTAAAGGCAGTCTTATCTTAAACAATTGATTAGTTAGTTAAATGTTCAATTTTCCCAATACCATTACCCTTAATGTTTCTCAAATGCTACTGTTTCTAGAGGCAACCACAGGTAAAAGATTGGTGTTTATTCTTTTATAACATGTTCTCTGAAATAAAATACGTGGAGTTAGGTTTTCAAGTTTGTTTTATTTAGCATAAATGAACGTACGTCTTATATATTGTTCTTTCATTTGATTTCTGGCTTACCGATATCCTCTAAAGTTCATTCCAGATCTGTACAGAGATCAACCTTGTTCTGCTATTGTATAGGTGCACTATGATTTATTTAACCACACGCTGATGATGGAAATATAGTTCTTTAAAATCATTTTTGCATGTATCAAAAATTAAAATTTTGCCATATGTATTTTTATGTAAAGAACAGAAATTCTGTAGGATATCTAGAAATGGAATTGCTAGATCAATGTAGTTGAACTTACTAAATTTACAAAATACTGCTAAATTGTTCACTAAAAGGCCTGTTCCAATTTATAACATTATTAACAATGCAGTACCATATTTATTTTCTGTGATTAATATTTCAATATGTAAGTGAAAAAATATTGACATTTCAACGTTCCTTCATTTAGATTTCCCTGAATAATTTGTTTAGATCATATTTTTATAAATGTATGTCATATTTTATTCTGGGACTGGGTTGTTTATCTTTTTAAAAATTTTTATTGATTTATAGAAGACCTTTCAACATTGAATATAACAGCACGTATAATAGAGAATTATTTATGTAGCCACATTTATTATCTTATCTATGATTTCTGTTTAGTGTTTACTTAGAAAGACTTCTCCACCCCCAAATTTTTTTTCTAAATTATATCCCTCTGAATAAATGTTTGTATATATACTCTTATTATTTACACACATTTAAATATATTTAACCATACAATAATTCTAAGTGAATTGAAATTTAATTTTCAATCCATCTGGAATTTTCTATATGGTTTGAATAACTAGAAGAATGTTTATTGAATAATGTACAGTTTTCCCTCTGGTTTGCAATCCTACCTTTATTGTTAAGTAAATTTTCAGATGTAGACAAGTCAATTTGTAGGATTCTATTCTGTGTTCCCTTGTTTGTTTATTGCAACTACTTACTGTCTTATTCCTATCGTTTCACAGTAATCTTTGATCTTTGGAAAAGATGCCTCCGTCGCTGTTTACTTTTTGCAAAACAATTTAGGATATTTATCTTCACTTTTTCTTTCAAATATAATTATCATCATACAAATTCCTGTTGTAGTATTGTTCAGAAGTACATTGAATATATGGATTTATTTGGGTGGATTGGCATCTTTAGAATGGTTAGTCTTTTTATCCAGGGTTTTGGCATGTCTCTCCATCTCAGATCTTTTAAGGCCTTTGGTAAAGTAATACTGTTTTTATCTAATAAAGCTTACATGCTTTTTACTAGTTTTATTCTTAAATATTTTATATATTTTTGTGGCTAGAGTTAAGTATATATTCTACTTTCATGTACTATTAAATTATTGAATAGTGACATCAGGGAAAGTTACTTATTTGCATGGAATGGACTTCTTTTCACATATGTTAGTGAAAATTTTTTTTTAAATAGCTAACCAAAGAATGCCAACATCATTTATTAAATAATTTCCCATTTCCCAATTAGCCTTGCTGCTTCCTTAATCGTATGTGCTAGTACTGTTAGTTCTCAAAACATAAATTATTTTCTGCTTATTGTATCTTTATAATGTGTTATGAGGTTATGGTCCCTTTGTTTTATTTTTATCTATATGATTTTTTAAAAGGAATTTAAGATAATTTTTTCAAATTTCTAAGATAAAATGAAAAATTATGATTCAGGTTGGAATTGCTTTATTTTTTAAGAACTTACTTATATTGCCAGTGTTCAAACTTTCTAATCTATAACTCTAAATGCTAAACCTCTCATTTCTTTCTTTTTCATATATTTGATATTTGATAGTTTTTATTGCTTTTTTCACATACCACCCATACTTTTATTCTAAGGTTATGCCAACTATTTTGTGACTATACATGCTGTGGTGAATGAGCTATTTTACCTTATATATTTCTAATTAATCTTTGCAGGATATAAAAATTATTGATTTTCATGTCAAGATTTTTCTCTTACCTACCTATAGGTATAAACTTTGAACTAGATTTTTTTTTACAAACTTAATCATTTATCATTTAAATATCATGCAGAATGTTATGCCTTCTGTAAATAAAGACACTTTCCTCATCATTTAATTTTTTTCTGTTTTATGTCTTCATACATAAGCTATAATATTTAGAACAATATAGATAACATAGGTGATATTGGGTATCATTTCTTTGTTCTTGAATTGCTTAGAAATGCCTCTAACATGGTAGTTATTAATATACCAGGGTCACAAACCTCTTTGAAAATCTTATGAGAGCTATAAATCTTGTTTTTTATGATGACATAAAAAATTTTAGGTACATTCACAAAATTCAAATGTTTATTGAAGACTCTCAAAGACTATTTACCCTAATTTACTGAACATGGACATTTTTCATACCTGATAGTTATATAACGCTGTTTTTATTTGCACTTACAAATATATAAAATATGAAGCAGATCCATTCTATTATTATCAGTATATATACATAATCTATTTAGACTCATTATAAAGGAAATAGGATTCTCAATATTAAAAATAATGAAAAATATGCTATGAGTGTCCTTGAATTAGAAAGTGGTTATGCTTCTGTTAATATAGCTTTTATTTTGTCTCTGTTTTATTTGCCAATTTTAATATAGAATTCAAGTTTGATCCAATAATTTAGAAGTGACACTGTTTAAACTGCATGGAAAAGTAGCATACTCTTGAATACAGAGCATTTAAGAACATACTTGACTCCACTGGCACTATTTTTAGTAGTGTAAACAAACATAATCATATTGATAATTATACCCAGGGAAAAATCAACTCAATAGTCACCTTTACTCAGAAACACATTATAGAGGTTCCACACTGCAGGAAGATACTATATAGGGATAAAACAATTACGGGAAATTGGTTGGTCAGCTTTGTGAACTCTGCTGAAGTTGATATTATGATATTACACAGAGTCCTTAAGCTATCCTATGATTTATTTATCTTCAGAATCCCTAGATTTTTAAACTATCATCCTCATTTTCCTATCAGAAACAAAGCAATATGATATTGGTACCAACTTCTTGAAAAGCAATATTTTTGTCTTGCGTATATTTATAATCTGGTGCAAACACAGCTGTGAAAGCAGAACATATGACAATTAAGTGATGCTCTGTTTTCATATTTATATAATCTCTGACTTGGGAACATGTTTATTATGTCTGTCTGAGAAATGTACTTCATCTCTGTCATCTCTCCCATCTAGCCATGCTTCCTATCTCCAAATCAATAAACCTTAAAAGTGCCTTGTAATAGTTACAGTATGTTTCTCCAGGGAGAAAGTGTTGTGTTAGGGTTTTGATGGTTTTTGACACTACACCAGTTTCATTTGACAATGAATTGAAAGTTGAACCTTGCACTAAGCCATGCTGGTAATTTAATACTAGCCTTGGAATATTGTCTTTCAATCTCAGACAGGAAGCTGTTATTTTTGAAAACTGGCCTAAGCTTGTTCTTATATTATCAGTTTGGTTCCTTCATGAGAGAGAGATTAAGAAGTAATATCTTACTATAAACATGTTAGGGTCTTATTATTGTTACTGTTGATAATGTTTTTTGAGACTGAATTTCTAAGATGACATAGTGGATAATAATTCTTCATTAACACCATTTAACCTACTTCTACCTCTTTCACAAGTGCTTTAATTCTCTGGTGTTAAAAATAGCCAGAAGACATTGCCTCAAATCTCAGCTCTTCCCTACTTCCTGTAGGGGCATAAATAGGTTATTTCAATGCTTGAAGATGCAGTTCCTTCAACCTTAAGAGGAAATAATGATGAAATGATTTTGGTCAAATCTAAATTGCTATACAAATGCCATTGTCTTGATTTTGTTGCCCTAATCTGTAAGAATCCTCTATTATAGCATCCCACAAGGGTAACTTGCTGGAATCTTTCCTGAGCTTTTAAGTTTCCATTTCTAGTAGACAATGTTTCCATCTCAGGAAATCCAATATAGTAAACCTATAACAAGAGAAGTCTGAGGTCAGTATAGTGCATAGCTAAGATGATCTAATTGGAGGAACTGATGAAAAATTTGTAATTTCTATTATTAAATTTGTCAGAATAATTATAGAAATAAGAAGAACTATTATGGAAATCCAAGGATGCCAAGAACCCTTCCAGAATTGAGTGATACCCTAGGTATGAAAATATGAAATGTCAACTGAGGGAAGTAGAAAAGACAACTTATAGGGATTCCTTTCACAGGAGCTTTCCTGTAGGTCTTGGAGCTCTGCTGAAGAGGCAAGAATGCAGAAACACATTGTGAACTCTGAGGGTCCTTTACACTACAGAAAGCTTTTCATGACCAATTCCTTGATGAGAACTGATCTGTCTGATAAAAATATAAGGTATTAATTTAAAATTATCATAGTGGATGTACGCTAGATACTAGAGATGCTTTGGGGAAGTAATAATTTGAATTTAACTCCTACTAATTTTATATATATTTGGAAATTTACCAGAAAATAATTTACATGAAGTCTAGATCTGCTGCCTCTCTGATATGTTTATATCTGCTTCAATTTACTAATCTAAAAATAATATTGTGATAAAACACAAACCAAACAAGAAGCAAACATAAAATCAAATGCCACTCTCATTATGCTTGAAAGTTTATTGTCCTCATCTTTAGCTGTGTTTTGGTTAATAAAGAGAATGGTTAAACAGTTTGTACATCTTTGCTCACTGTTAGGAATAAATTGTTTTTAAATTTAGTATCCAAAATCTAAGAAAAAGGACTTGAAATAATTATTTCAACAGGTTAAACTCTGATGAGGAAATAAAAAATAAAAGGAATTTTCTTACTTATTTCAACAGATAAGTGACAAGATATAGCACCCATTTGTGATAAAAACTGAATAAAATGGGTATAGAAGGAAACTACCTCAACATAATAAAGGCCATATATGACAAACCCACAGCTAATATCATCCTCAATAGTGAAAAACTGAAAGCTATCCCTCTAAGAACAGGAACCAGACAAGGATGCCCACTCTCACCACTCGTATTTAGCATAGTATTTGAAGTCTTAGCCAGAGCAATAAGGCAAGAAAAAGAAATAAAAGGGATCCAAATTGGAAAGGAAGAAGTGAAACTGTTACTATTTGCAGATGATATGATTTTATATATAGAAAACCCTAAAGAATCCACCAAAAAACTTTTAGAAGTAATAAATGAATATGGTAAAGTTGCAGGATACAAAATCAACATACAAAAATCAGTTGCATTTCTATACACTAACAACAAAGTAGCAGAAAGAGAAATTAAGAATACCATCCCGTTTACAATTGCAACAAAAAGAATAAAATACCTAGGAATAAACTTAACCAAAGAGGTGAAAGATCTATACACTGAAAACTGTAAAACATTGCTGAAAGAAATTGAAGAAGACACAAAGAAATGGAAAGATATTCCGTGTTCTTGGATTGGAAGAATTAACATAATTAAGATGCCCATACTTCCTAAAGCAATCTATAGATTCAGTGCAAGCCCTATGAAAGTTCCAACAACATTTTTCACAGAAATAGAACAAAGAATCCTAAAATTTATATGGAACAACAAAAGACCATGAATAGCTAAGGGAATCCTGAGAAAAAAGAACAAAGCTGGAGGTATCACACTCCCTGATTTCAAAATATACTACAAAGGTAAAGTAACCAAAACAGCATGTTACTGGCACAAAAACAGACACACAGATCAATGGAATAGAATCGAAAGCCCAGAAATAAACCCACACATCATGGACATCTAATCTTCGGCAAAGGAGCCAAGAACATACAATGGAGAAAAGAAAGTCTCTTCAACAAATGGTGTTGGGAAAACTGGACAGCCACATGTAAAAAAATGAAAATAGACTGTTACCTTACACCATACACAAAAATTAACTCCAAATGGATTAAAGACTTGAATGTAAGACCTGAAACTGTGAAACTTCTAGAAGAAAACATAGACAGTATGCTCTTGGACATTGGTTTTAGCAACATATTTTCAAGCACCATGTCTGATTGGGCAAGAGAAATGATAGAAAAAATAAACAAATAGGATTACATCAAACTAACAAGCTTCTGCACAGCAAAGGAAACCATCAACAAGACGAAAAGACAACCTAACAATTGGGAGAAGATATTTGCAAACCGTACATCTGATAAGGGGTTAATCTCAAAAATATATAAAGAACTCATGCATCTCAACAAGAAAAAAACTAACAACCCAATTAAAAAATGGACAAAAGACCTGAACAGACATTTCTCCAAAGAAGATATACAGATGGCCAACAGGCACATGAAAAGGTGTTCAGCGTCATTAATTATCAGGGAAATGCAAAACAAAACTACAACGAGATATCAACTCACGCCTGTCAGAATGTCTATAATTAACAAGACAGAAAACAACAAGTGTTGGAGAGGATGTGGAGAGAAGGAATCTCTCATACACTGCTGGTGGGAGTGCAAACTGGTGCAGCCACTATGGAAACTACTGTTTTCCAGTATGGAGATTCCTCAAAAAATCAAGGATAGAACTACCATATGATCCAGCTATTCCACTGCTGGGTATTTATCCAAAGAACATGAAAACACCAATGCATAAAGATACATGAACCCCTGTGTTCATTGCAGCCTTATTCACAATAGCCAAGACGTGGAAGCAACCTAAATGCCCATCAAGGGAAGAATGGATAAAGAAGATGTGGTATATATACACAATGGAATACTGCTTAGCCATAAAAAAAGATGAAATCTAGCCATTTGTGACTACATGGATGGACATTGAGGGTATTATGCAAAGTGAAATAAGTCAGAGGGAGAAGGTCAAATACCATATGATCTCACTCGTTAAGTAGTAGATAATAACAACAAACACATTGAGACAGAGATTGGATTGGTGGTTACCAGAGGGGAAGGGGGGAGGGAGGAGGGTGAAAGGGATAATTAGGCACATGTGTGCGGTGATGGATTGTAATTAGTATTTGGGTGGTGAACATGAGAACATGATGTAATCCATGCAGAAACAGAAGTATAATGATGTACACCTGAAATTTATACAATATTATAAACCAATGTTACCACAATAAACCAAACAAACAATAAATAAATGAATAAAATGAATGCAATAATAAAAAAACAAGACGATATAGATATTTTCATTCTTAAACTTATAGGAAGACATATTGGGTAGGTGAATAGTTGCTTAGTGTGAAAAAATTGTGCAATTCTCAATAAACACATTAAGAAGATGGAGTATAGAATAGGAAAATATTTAAAATAACCAAGAAGTACTTTGTGAACTACCTTAAGTTTAGAGGCCTCATTTAGAAAATTGTAAATTTCTAAATCTAGTCAGGGAGAAAATTGTTCCTCTTTTGAAGGGAGTGGTTAAGAAGCCTAGCTCTGTGATTTTAATGAGACCAATCAGAGTGGAAAGCAGACTAGTTAAATTCCTTATAAAAGGAAAACCTTAGTTAAAAAGTACATCCACGCACAGACACACACACACGTTTTTAAGTAGTCAGGGACTTCAAAATATCTATTTATTATTTTGATTCTGCTAAGGAAATTAGAGGAAATCAACTTTCCAAGGGAAAAGAGGTAAAAGCCCTTAGATCTGGAAAGACATGGGCTTTTCTAAATATCCAGGACTTATTTCTGGAACTACCTGAGAACTCTACATCATAAGAACTCATATATGTGCAATGCAAAATACATAAATACCCACCAAAGAATTCTTCACAGATATACAGTCAATACACAATACAATCACTTATAATATGTAGAATTCCACAATGATGATGCTTAAGGTTTCCAAACAAAATATCAAACAATAAATGAGTTTCTTAGATTGGAAAAGACAAGAAATGATGTGTTGAGAAGTTTCCTGGATGGATCCCTGGTGTTTATCTTGATTGGTGGATATTGGCATCATTTATGGACTGAATTGTGTTCCTTCACAATTATATGTGAAAGTCCTGACCCTCAGAACCTCAGAATGTGACTGTATTTGAACATAAGGTCTTTAAAGAGGTAATTAGGTTAAAATGAGGTCATTAGGGTGAGCTCTAATCCAATATGACTGGTGTCCTTATAAGAAGAAAAAGTTTGGACAGAGATATGTACAGAGAGAAGTCCAGGTGAAGATATAAGGAAAAGATGGCCATCTACAAGCCAAGGAGAGAGGCCTCAGAAGAAACCAACCCTGACATTTTGATCTCAAATTTTAGTCTTCAGAATTGTGAGAAATAAATTTCTGTTGTTTAAGCCATCTAGTCTATGGCACTTTGTTATGGCAGCTTGAGAAGGCTAACACAGCATCCTCAAGAGAAAAAGATCATCCTGTTTGGGAATGTTAGTTGTCTGCTGTCTTGTATCACAGACTGGAATTAATGTAATAAGCCGGATAAGGGAGACTTTTCCAAAACATGAGATAATTTTTCCACACTAGGGTGGTATGCCATAGGGTAGGAAAGTTATCCTGGGCTGAAATTTTGTATTTAGTGAAGTGGAAGGAGTTTTCCATGAAGATCATAACAAATGTAAAAAGGATGCTGAGTAGCCAGATTTCCAAGAACTCTTGGTAGTCTTTTATATTCATTTGTGAAAACAATGTTTGAAATAAACGATTTCATAAAATTCTCAAGAGTAGTGGCTTTTCTTTGGGAGTTACTGGCACAAATACTTACTGATCCATTATTGTCTATAACCTTATTTGTTGGAGTCGTGAGGGTCTAAGTAAGTACTGTCATGTGATAGGCAATCAATACATATTTGTCAAGTTAATTTGCACAATGGACAATGCTGACTTTTCCACACGTTTTACTACCCAAATTTCACTGAAAAAAAGTTTATTAATTTCTATGGAAAAGATGGCCAAGAAAATTTTACTTGCAAATTGGCTAAGATTATTCCGCTTTTTCAAGTGTTTACTAAATAATATAAAAATATATATATATTTTTTGCCCCTGGTATTAGCTTTTATAATTCTAGAGATCCTGTTAAATGATAGGTTTAAAATTTCTTGGCTTTATGTGATTATAGTTGTATCGAGGACAGGTTTGTTCAAACAGAACATTATATCAATTATATAAACAAATTCTAACATCATAAAAAATGTAAAAGTAAAAATGTATCAACAATTACATTCATTGACAGGTAACATAAGTTATAGTAAATAGTATTGCAGATTTCTTTATAGCATTATGTTCTCTTTTTAATTTCAAGGAAGCATACAAGATTAGCATTTATGGGGCTGGGAATTCAGACATAGAATTATATTTTATAATTTATTTACAATAAATCAAAGGACCTACCTTTACTTACTATACATCAAAGACACTAGGCGACTATCTTGAAAATAGAATTTCCACTTATTTTTTGACTAAAGAATATTAAGAATCAATTTGAATTGTGAATATTCCATTTTATCTATTTCTTCTGACATTTATTAGAACATACCACATTATTTAAAAAATTATTTTGCATAGTTATTTCAGATTTCTTAAGATATTGAAGAATTATGCATGATTTTGTGATAATTAATAGAAAGAGCACTACGACCTTTCAGCGGCTCATTTAACGTCTCTCAGCCTCAGTCTTGATCTATGAAATGGGAAGACTATACTGACCCACTTAGATCACAAGGAGTTTTAAAATTCAAATAAATTGATGTATGTGTAAGCAGTTTACATCAATGCACCATATCAGTACAGGTAAGATTATTGCTAACTAGGCTGCTATGATTTTTGTGAATTGCTGAGTAGTATCAAGGTTTTCTTGGGTGTAATCTAAACCAAGATCTTTTCAGCTCAATCTCATCATTACCAGATCAGAATATTATATATGACTCAAGGAAATCTTTAGAGTATTCCTTCATTGACAGGTAACTCAGTAGTGAAAATAAACAGAAAAAAATGGATAAAAACTAAAAGGAAAGGGCTGGCAGCAATGGGAGTGTGCATGGTATAAAGGTGAAACCAGGAGCAAGTGCTTCAAATGAAACTGTGTCTTCTGCCAGAATGTTCCCATTGTAAGCTTATAATAATCCTGGAAATGACTAAATTGTATGAACCAAACCAGACAATTGAAGCAGGTGTCTGGCATTAGGAGAGATGAAAATGGTTTCTCTTCTCTCTGCTATCAAGATGAGGGAGACATAATAGGAACATATATCGATTCCAAGGAGAGCACCATGCCAGTTCTTTATAGCAGATGGAATTTGCAAGGCATCCCAAATGATTAAGAATGAAAAATAGTCAAAACAAGGATGCATGATACACAATAAAATAAAATAATTTTGTTTTCCTCTTGAATGTCTATTACGTTTCACAGATGTTGAGATCAGAAAGTGCCTATGTTTCTATTGCTAATGACCACTAAAATAAAATGTATGGTAAATTGAGACTGTATGAATATTTTTGGATTGATTGAACATAAAATGGATGCAACTAATTTGAAGGATAACTTTGCACATGATATTTCCTTCATCAGATGATGGAAGTGAGAATCTGGAGACATTGTCTAATGTGATACAAAAATACATGAGTCAACTTATGTTCAGATCTAAAAATTTATTATTTTCAAAAACTTCTGGAGTTTTAAAAGGTTATTGAAAATTAAACACATTGATGAAATATTTCACTATCTCCTAATAGATTTGTAATAAAAGGCATTGAAATAAACATTCAAATTCATCGTTTATGTCATACAGCCAAAATCAAATATTAATACTAAGCACAAGATTTAAGAAATAACGTTGGATAACATTTTCCCAGGATATTAATTTTATTATATTTAACGAAGATAAATCAGGTACTTATTTTTACCAAGGACTATATAATGTATTTAAATATAGTTTGTTTGTTTGTTTTCTTGACCCAGTTTTGAAGCCCTGACTAGAGACCAGTCAATTCTTCTTGAACAGCTGATTAAGTCCACATCCCAACAACTTCCCTTATCAGGCTCTCACACTAGAGGCCACCATGCACCTGCCCTAACTGCTGCAGGCCAGGTACCAGAAGACTAGAGAGAGCCTCTATTCCCCAGAGCCTGCAAATGATTCAAATTAGCCCATCTATAGGGAGCTCTGGAAACCTAGCTCATTGATATATACAAGCTTCCCCCTAGAACTCCAGATTGTCATTACTCAGTCCTCAGGTGCAGTTGCCTGTGTGCCTCGTGTGGCAGTCTTCTTTTGTTTGAAGATGTATAACAAAATGTTTACCTATCTGAGTGTCATTGTGTTGTCCACTATCAAAAGAATGTTTAAATCTTATAAAACAGGTATTGCAGATACAAATGTGACAAAAGATACACATTGTCTTTAAGCATCTCTGGCTCTATGTGGGAACCGAATAATAAGGAATTTGATGATGATGAGTCACTACCATTTATTAAACACTATTATATGCAAGGAATGTTACATGGATAATCTTTATTCCTTAAAATAAACTTGAAATTTTGACAATATTATCATTCCATTTTATAGATCAATTAAGAGCCCACGGTAATTGTTCAAAAAAGGGAGAGAGAGACACCTAAGCATCGACAAAGACATTTGGAAATGGACTGGAGAGATTTTGAAGAAGACTCTGTGATGATGGAATAGACACTTCTATGTAATCACCAAGACCAATTTTATTTTCCTTCTGAACACGCAGGTAGCCTAAATTTTCCAACTGCCACGCAGTTAGGTATAGCCATGCGCAGAGATCTAGTTAATAAAGTTATGGCAGAAAAGGTGTATGCTCTTCTAGCCTTGGTCCATAAAAGCCCCTGAAGAATAAATCTCTATGCTTTCTATCCCTATTGACTTCCTGAATGGAGATGACTCCCACAGTGACCTTGGGAACCAAAGGTTAAAGATAAAGACAAGAAATATAAGAAATTTCTGAGTCAATATTCAGAAGGACTACCAACCAAGAATACCTGTTTTTAACTGTGATGAGAGTGAGAAATAAATTAGATTGAATTAAGCCGTTAAGTTTAAGTAGTTTATCAATTATGTCGACTAATTTATAAACTGATATCCTTACCAAGATAAATGGTTTTCAGTAGTTTGGCCTTGCAACCAGGGATTGTGGTTGGGCTACAAATCAAAATGAGAAATACTGAAAGAAATAGATGTTCGACACATTTGGGGGAATGTCATGGCTTCAGTTTTGGACGTGTGGAGATTAAAAAGGTTTGCTATATCTAAGTAGAGGTCTTGTAAGGCAATTGGACATACGCTGATGGAGAAAAAGTAAGACATCTCTGCAGAGGAGATTTTGATTTGAATATCAGTAACACTAAGCCCACATCTCAGCAAAAGACAAGTAGAATATAAGAAGACCTAAAGAGAATGATGTGAAATAAAAGCCAAGGAAAAGATCTAAAGTAACACCATAAGCAATGGTGATAAACTATTCAGTTAATTTACTTTAAAAATAGTCCCTACCTTGATGATATTTAAACAGCAACAAAATAAACAAAAAAGCAGTATAATCTCAAATGTGCAGGAAATGAAGTTACGAGAAGTAGAAATAAAGCATTGGGATTTTTATTATAATAAAAGAATCCACCCCATTAAATGAGAGATAACCATGTCGGAGGAAAAGTCACAATGAGCATTGTCCACATTAGAATTTTAAATATTGATCATGGGAGTTTGTATTCTGGTCAAACATTGGTAGGTTTGAAAATATGCATACTTCTTCTAGTAATTGGTTCATCTACAGTGAAACAAAGCTGGCTGGTAGATTTAGTCCATATAGCTGCTCATGTAACCCAAGTAGAAACCTTTCTTTTAAACATATTGTCCCGGCTTGATACTCAGAGCAAACGTTTTTAATTATATAAAACAAAACAGACTCAAACAAAGTCACTCTGGTAGGAGTTTCATGGCAAATTCATCAGATGGTCTTAACTCTATTTCTTAAATTATTATTATTTTGTAGAACTGATGATATGCCATACTTTATAATGATACTTAAAATGGAAAATGACTTCAGGAAAATAATGAATAACAAATGTTATTCTTAAATGTTAATGAATCAAGAAATAGGTTTACATTGGACTAACAATCCAATTTCTGAAACATTTATAGAAAAGTTTATGTTAATGCCACAATCAACAAACAGAAAATCTTTGTGATTTACTGCATACTTATTGCATCATTCATTCATTTATGCTCCTAACAATAAAGACATATTCTTATTCTCTTAGTTTTATTACTGGAGAACGTATGTGCTTACACAGTGCCTGAAACGTAGCGAGAGTCACCAAATATCTGTTAAATAAATTAATATATGACAAAGTAAAAAAGAACTATTGTGTCTTTCTACCCCAAAATCCAGTTCTTATTTATCTTAACCCTGAGTTTCTTCTTCCTCCTATGGATCCCTAGAATTCTCTGTAATCTTTAGCAGACATTATTGCTTCCCTAGGTTCGAAAGCAGAAAATATCTGAGGAACATCTCTTAGCTTACTTTGATTTCAAAATATGTTTTATTGGCCAAAGACAATTTAATCCAGGGCATCTGCTCTGGTAGGAATTTTTAAAAAATGATATAATGTCATACAGTTTTAAGAATAAAATTGGCAGCATAAAAATTGAAACTTTTCTTCAAAAGGAAAGAGCAGAAATATTTTAAAACACAAATATAATTTCTTTTTTAAAAAGTTGTGCTTTAAAAAGAAGAGGGAAAGATAAGTTTTAAACATCATGGCTTTTTTGTATCACTTCCTCATTGGTAAAAATGTAGCTCAAAATGCAGTTGGTGGGTGTTGAAAATGGCAAGCCATGAAAATTTTTTTTTTGGCTTTTTTTTTTCTGTGAGGAAGATTAGCCCTGACCTAACCTCTGTTGCCAATCCTCCTCTTTTTGCTGAGGAAGATTGGCCCTAAGCTAACATCTGTGCCCATCTTCCTCTATTTTATGTGGGATGCCTGTCACAGCATGGCTTGATAAGTGGTGAGAAGGTCCGCGCTTGGGATCGGAACCGAGAACCCACGGCCACTGACGCAGAGCGCTCAAACTTAACCACTATGCCACTGGGCTAGCCCCAAGCCATGAAAATTTGGGGAGTTTTATTTTCCAGTATCTAGGGAAAACATGCGATTTGGCAGGCAATTGCTAATCCTTTAGAGTTTTTATTCTGGTGGCTAAACAGGACACAGTGATGGTGAAACAAGAGACAATGATACATTGACAATAATGTCAATGACAATATTTCAAACATCCCTTCTTGAAATACTCTATAATCCACATTGGAAGTGGCAGAATACGCATCTCGGCCTCACTACTAGGCATGTTTCCTAGTGCCTGATTCATTTACAACATTTAAGAATAAACGTCTGATCACAGTAGCGTTTAAATAGGAACGTGTTAGTTTATACCTCAAATGTGAGGCAAAGAGTAAGAATATATTCCTCAAAATCAAAGCATTTTTATTCCCCCATTCTGTCCAATGTCTCTGTGCATGTTCTGCTATGGCCATGCCAGTCCTTTTGGTTATATAATGTTCCTAAGAGCTGAAGTTTTTAGATAACTTAACTTGATTTTCTAAAACTTGTTCCAGTAAGGTTTATGACAGAACATATTTACAAGATACACAAATCCACAAAATCCCCCCAATTTCATTTTTGTAGATCATTTCAGCCAACATTCTAATCAGACATTTTTCACTTCTTTTCATGGCAATCTCCACCTTCCATAGAAGCTACCCAATGCTGTGGCAAAGCCTATTTTGGAAAGACATCTTATAAAAAAAAAGAAAAACATCATAGAAAAGGAATGATCATGAAGTAAACTTTGTTGTCCTGATCTTCAAACAAAAATTGATGCAAAATATCACAGACATTGACAGTTAAAAAAAAAGTCACACTACTTGAGATGTATAAAAGACCTCAGTAAAGAGAAACATATGAGTGAGAACATTCCTGTTCAAAGAATTTCACTTCCTAGACATAAAAGGCTTCTAATTTTCTCCAAATGAATGCCAGTTATAGTATATTTTGTGAGTAGCTTCATTGCTGTTAGATTCTGAAATATAATAAAATGATCCTAATATGGAATTCCTCAAAACATTTACTGGACTCTTCAGGAAGCTGTATCAACCTCGAATTGGAAGTACTCCAAGATTGTTGCTTACTAACTCTTTGGGGAGATTTATTTAAAAGAATTTTATATGAATAAGTAAATCCATCTCATTTTTAATGATCATTTGAAATAGCATTCTTTCATGTCAGTGTTTTCCCCTCTTGAACCCATGTTAATCATTCTCTGAAGATGGATTGGGTTCTAGCAACTTCTCTGAACACCTGGGAGGAGTAAACCTTGGCTCCTTGCCAATGTTGCAAATACATTTATCTTCTGTCCACCTAATTAATGAGTCCTTATCCAGAGATCCCAATGTGATATAAGGTGTTAAATGACTGTGGACCACACTGTGTAAAATAATGTCTACAATAATCACCACGGGGCACAGTATACAAGTAAAACAGAAAAATAATTGTTTCACCAAAGAAGCTGTCATCTTAAATTAATATAGTGTAAAATAGCAGAGCACAGATGTTTTGATGTCTTTTTTTTTTTTAAATTAAACCTGTGAACATAACATTGGGTCCTGGTGTTCATGTCGTGGTAGCGACTTCAACTCGACAGGGAAAGAGTCCTTGGATAACAAGCTTGGAATAAAAAGAGCTTATCCCTCTTCCTTTTGTAACTGTGAAGAACAGTTCAAGACTTGATTAAGGATCAATTTACTGCTGCTACCAGGGACAGGTAGCTTCACTCATACCCCGGAAGTGGCATAGGGCTTTTTGCTTCCTTTCTTATCCTACTCCCACTCCCATCATTTTTGACTGCTCCAAAACCACAGCTAAAAGAATGAAAAGAGAACTTGTTTCCACTAAAAGGCAAGAGAAAGAATATTTAGAATAGGATTATTCCTCAGTAGGTTGGTTAGGTCTAGATTGCACTTAGAACTGGTACATTAAAAGCTACCCAACAGTGGCACTTGTCAATTTCTATCTATTGAATTCCATCTTTTATCAAGTTTAACCATATGAGCTTGTATTGGGACCATCATAAATGTCTCCAGCAGTCTTTTCTCTGGAATGGCAGGCTGCTACCTGCTGTCCCAGGTAAACAATCATATGTTCAATCTTGGAGTTCCTGGTTTCTCCTTCCTTGTCATTGGATTCTATCGTAACTCCAATTTTCCAATGATGCTTTGACTTTAACCACTTTTTTTTTTCGCCACTTTGTTTAGAACTTGCTGACCTTCACACCTTTCTAGGATACAACCAACAAAAGGTGAAAAGTCGCCTCCTGCAGCCATTAGGATGCACCACTCAGATCTCCTGCTGTGGAGAACATAATTGATGCAGGGCCCCAGCTGCTACAGTCTGGATCTACCAAGTTCACACACCGAGGCCATACTTCCCATGGGTTGATCTCAGGAAACGACTGCCCCTGGCAAGGGTATGGAGGCAGGCTCATTTCTAAGAGAGTTATAGGACTCCATGGAAGGCAACACATTTCCATGAAGGCAGAGGGCAGCAGAGAATGTCTGAGCTTTGCAAACAGTCTCCACAGAACACCAATAAAAGACCAAAATTAAATACTGTGCTTCTATTCAGGTTCTGTTAGGAAATTCAGGGGAATGAAATTGTTACTTTTTAAGTAACATGAAAAATCAGTTTTTCAAGAAAGGCTTGCCTAACTCCAGTTTAGAATTATTTGTATTCATATATTCAGCACCTAATACGTTTCTAAGGAAAGACCAGTGCCCAATAAATGTTTTTTAACAAATGAATGTTAATTGAACTAACTGATATCAAATTTTTCATCATCCACTTTCAGTGAAACATGAACAGTAGCGTTGTTTATATTAGATCAAATTTTACATAGAAAATAACAGTCAGAGTTTCATTTTTAAAATAAATGCATGTGGAAAAAGATAAAAATAAGCAATTCCTGGAAAAAAATCTTAATATTAAGCAAGCACATGAAAAGACCCCAGTTTTAATAATAATATGAAAATAGAAATAAATATATGAAAGATATATTTAAGATATTTATCATCTATCAGATTAGCAAAAGTGAAAAAGGGTTAATGCACAGTGGTTAGGAAGATATATAGAAGTCTGTCATTTTATACATTTCTGAAGTCATACAATCTCTTTTAGGAGGGTAATTTGACAATATCAAGATTTCAAATATATTTTCCTTTAAATATAGAGCAACTCTTAAAATAAAAATATACATGACTTAAATTGCCACTGACACTAATTAAATAATTTGTATATCAGCCATAAAATGGAACACAATACAACTTAAAAAGTTAGGAAGATATCCATGTACTGACGAAGATAACATCATATCTTGTACATCAGAACGTAAATATCTTCCTAGATTTTAAAACGAGTTGTTTACACGTATGTGTGCACATGCATGTGTGTATGTATGTTTAGTTACGATTTTTTAAGATTCTGGGGACCATTACTTATAACACGATCTCATTTGGTTTTACAATAATAATATGCGTACTTTTATGCTAACAAAAAAACCCAGGAAAGATCTGAATCACATTATTAACAATGATTTACTTTAGGCCGAGAAGATTATTGGGGATTTTAGCTTTGTATTTTATAAGATTCTGTATTATTGGAATGTTTTGGTAATAAGCATGAATCACTTTCATAATCGGGAAAGTAAAACCATTATTTGTAAATTCATTATAATTATGTAATGTAATATTATACTTTCATAATTATAACTCATAAATTTATACTTCTATAATTATGATTATACTTATTATATTATTATATTTATGTTTATAGTTTTGGTCCCATTCTGAGAGCTAATTCTCTTATTTATTTTGAAATTGATTTTTTACTTTTGGCTCTGTCACTGAGCAGAAAATGCACTTGAATAACTTAAACTCATAAAAAACGGTGACTCACACAATCCAATCATGTCATACTTGGCTGATATATATCTATACATTGTTAATATAGTGTTTGTGTATGTGCATGCACACATGTATGCATGTATATGATTCAAATATTTTCAATTATTTGATTTTATAACAGACAGGTGGTTTCCCATGAATACAAAAATATTCTAAAAATTGCTGCTGCATGCTTTTATGCTCTTTGTAAGTAATACCTTGTCATGATGAAATAAAAATTTACTACCACTCTATCTAGAGTTCAGCCAGCCTATGAGCATAGATTTATAGAGTCAAGGGATCTACTGAAATAGTCATTCCTTAGGGTCAATCTTCAATCTTTGCCTGCCTTTAATGATTAAGACAATTTCATTGCCACCTATGTTTCCAATTTACACAGGGATACCTCAGAAGACCTCAAGGACCCTGTTGACGATCGTTCAATCTGAAGGCAGAGATAAATGATCCCTTGTATTTTATTGAAGAGTTCTAATGCAGGAACTGACAGGCTGTGGGAGTTGCTGAGCTATTAGATCATTTCACAGAGAAAGTACTATACTCTTTTGCACGTCTCCTTTTTTCCTCTACAAAAATGATGATTCATACATAATTGAAGGAATGTCATTTCAACATTATGGCTAGAATTTTGAAAATTTCGAACAGCTTGTATTTTTTTCATCAGACTATAATTCTTCCTTTTTTAAAATTTCTGGATGTGGGGGAGGGGTGAGTATTTTGGCTTTTTCTTTCATGAATGTTCTTGAACAGAACAGCTCTCTAACTTCCCATGCCAGGTGGAGGAGTAGAAGCATACTGAAGTGATTGGCAAAGAAGGAAGAAGAATATAAATCATTCTGAAGAAGAGGCACATCAGGGGACTTCCTGGAGAAATAGCCAAGAACGTGTGTAGAAGAAAATGGAACCAGGGTATTTATAAGTTGTTTTCATTCAGCCGATAAAAAGAAGGCAGATATTCAAAGACAAAAGGAAAAGTATGCAAGTCTGGTTAATATTATGAGGAACTATACCAACTGAACTGTGTTATTTTAATAATTATGAAACCTAGACAAAAAGATATACATTCGAAAATCCCTGTGTTGAAACTGCATTCACTATTTCCATACGCCTTACCAATGCAAAAATATAGTATATTTCTCTTCACAAAGAATAAAACAATTTATTGATGGCATTACAGTGGAAGTGGCTTGCTATGTATACTGTGATGAAGAAAACATGTTTGCCTTACTTTATTTTCAAATTGACTGCTTTTTAAAGAGATAATGTAATTGTTATCACTGGCCGATATGGTATTCCCAAATAATTGTCTATGCTGTATCATGAGAGATGATAATACACATAGCCTCTAGGGTCAGTTAATATAGCTATAAATAACCTGAGAAAATAATGAGCATTAAAACAGGAAAAAAGAAACTTGTAAAGGTAATTGTCAAAATTCTCATTCTGAGAATGAGCTATCTGAAGCTCAAACAAGCTAAGGAATGACATAGCCCAAGTTAACATAACTAATAAATAATATACTGGGACTTAAATCTATATCTGTTTGATTCTAATGCCTATGTGTTTTATAACTGTGATACTTTGCCTTTCTCATGGAAGTGTTAAAATTCATTTTTTCTAGAATGTTGCAAAAGTGCTTTCTACACTGTATAAGAGAGAAATTATATTATCACTTATGTCCTTTCATATTTTTGGACATTTTTAAATTAGTTCCTCTAATGTTACATTAAATTATTTACTTGTTTATCTTCTACTGTGTACCAAAATCAATTTGAATTTATTTAAAATGTAAAAATGACAAAAATTAAAATAAGTTCTGATTTAAGTGAATTTTACTGTTTTACTCTTTTGTAAAGTTTTCCCTAAGTAGTTAAGAAGTTAGAATTGCGCTGACAAACTAATGCATTCAATGACTGCTGGGTTCACTACATATTAAATGAAGAATATAACAAATATAAACTAATCACCTGATTACACTGATCAAAATTAAATGTTTAATTTAATCAGAATTACACTAGATATGTTTCCCAGTCTACATAAGAGATGCTGAATTTGCTACCCCAAACCCAAAAGGATTGCTCAGATCCATTACTTTATGGGATATTACATTCACTTGTTCATAGTAATTTCTTTGAGTTCTTTTTCACAGTTTATATTTTTCTGCTGATTTCTTAATTTTTCTGTTCATTATAAGTATATTACTCTTTACATGATGAACACAGTTATAACGGATGTTTTAAAGTCTTTGTGAATTTAAAAATCTTTATCTTGACATTGATTCCTATTGAAGGTCAAATTTTGTATTGTCTCCTGGACATTGGGAATGTTATGTTGTGAAAATTCTGGATTTTATTATATTCCTCTGAAGAAAGTTGATTTTTGTTGTTCTTTTAGCCATCAATTCAATCTGAAGGCAGAGATAAATGATCCATCATATTTTATTGAAGAGTTCTGATGCAGGAACTGACAGGCTGTGGGAGTTGCTGAGCTATTAGATCATTTCACAGAGAAAGTACTATAGTCTTTCACACATCTCCTTTTTCCTTCTACAAAAATGATGATTCATACATAATTGAAGGAATGTCATTTCAACACTATGCCTATAATTTTGAAAATCTCAAACAGCTTGTATTTTTTTCACCAGTCTATAATTCTTCCTTTTTTTAAATTTCTGGGTGTGGAAGACTATAATTCTTCCTTTTTTAAATTTTGGTTGGAATCAAATTGCAAACTCTCTCTTGGATGGCATCTTAAGTTTCAGTTCAGTGCTTTGATTCTTGCCTGGGCTGCTGGAAGTCTACCCCACAAATGCATAGTTCAGGAGTCAGCTAGAAGTTTGAGCATAGTTTATACACAGAATTTAAGGCCTTCTATCTGTGACTCCATCTTTTCTGGGATTTTTCCCTCATTTTCCAGCAGTTGTGATTGCCCAAAACCAGAAAGATCACGGGCTTTTTATCAGAGATTTAGCCACTCCATATGCCATAAACTGGAAACCTTCAAGCTAAAACCTGCAAAATTAAGAAATTCTACGTATGCCTTCTTTTCATCCAGTTGCTGATTTCTGTCCTGAATCTGCTTGTTTTTTATTACTAGTGCCTTCAATATTTTTATTTCGGTTTAATTTTTTGCTTATCTAGGGACAAATTTCTATAATTTTAACCTTACACTATTTGTATCAGTTCTGTGGTATATTAACATGATTCTTGGGTTACAAGTAACAGAAATACAACTCAGTCTCTTTTAAACGAAAAAGGGAGGTGAATGGCTCACAGTACTGAAATAGTCAGAGTTAATTTCTGGCACAGCTAGATTAACATTCTCAAACAATATGACCAAAAATTTGCTTTTCTTCCATATGCTATGTCTTGGCTCTGATCTTCTTCGCAGGCTTTGTTCTGAAGGACCACATTGCCATGTGGTTTTCAAAACTCCACACCTACATGCTACCAGATTAAGGACTTCAGCAGAAAGAGAAAGCCTGATAACCACTGCTTCCAGGAAAAGTCTTGGAATCAAATTCTGTGTTTTGGGCTAGTTGACCAATTCCCAAGCTAATCCCTATGACTGTGACTGACCAAAGGTAGGTCATGTGTTTGACCCCTGGAACTGGCTGTGAGTTCAGTCCCATTAAAGCCACACAGCCTGAGGATAGAGGAGAGCGGTTTCCTAAGGGAAAATCAAGCGGTAATACTAAACAAAAGAGAGGATGGTAGACAGGTCAAACAATAGAATCTCTCTATTGGCACAGACAGAAAAAGAAAAACACATCACATTGAGAGAAGGGAAATAACCAGTAACAGATATGACAAAAGTGGTCTCTTGTTCATTGTCACCTTTCTCCTTAGTCCTCTTAAGAGCCAGGTCTGAGACCTCCTCTTGAGCATATTTCCATTCTTTGATTCTTTCCGTTGGAGTTCTGATATCCTTTCCCTTTGCCAACAGAAACAGAGATTTAGTTCAGTTCCATTTTACCAACATAATCAAATTATTTTCTCTGTGCTGCACCACAACAGCTAGGCACAAACTTCCAACAAAAACTTCTCCCCTTCTAAAAGACTCGGAAGTCTAAAAGACTTCTAAAACAACAACTTTGTTGAAAACAATGATCAGAATACGCTAAGAAACAAAACCAAGTTTCCATGTAAAAGAACAAAAAATCAGTAAATATGAACATTTTGTAAATAGGAATAGTTAAACAAAGACCAGTTCTTTTGGATGACAAGGTAATTTTCATTCTTTATGTGATTCATACAGATATGTAAAGAGAATATATAATTTTACTAGCTCGGGGTAAAAATAAATTCACATTTATTTTAATGTGTGCATTGTAATGGCTATCCATCCCCAACTAGTCATCAAGGAGTCTATTGTTTTGCTCAAGTTGATCTTTCCTAGGTACTGTGCATTCATTAGACATCTTTTTTTTAAATGAATTCTGAGTCTTTTTTTGGGGGGGAGGAGGAGGATTGGCCCTGAGCTAACATCTGTTGCCAATCTTCCACTTTTTCTTTTTTTCTCCTCGAAGCCCCAGTACATAGTTGTATATGCTAATTGCAGGTCCTTCTAGTTCTTCTACATGGGATGCCACCTCAGCATAGCTTGATGAGTAGTGAATAGGTCCACATCCAGGATCCGAACCAGGGAACCCGGGGCCCCCCAGGTAGAACACGTAAACTTAACCGCTAAGACATTGGCCAGCATCTTTGCAGTATTAGCGAACTCCATCCAGTGAACTCACTTTTAATACTATTATTGCTTCTTTCATCTCTACAGAGAAGATCCTTTAATTGTTTTTACTGATCTTTGAAAGTGTTTTTCTTCTTTCTATTCGGCAAGAGCCACTTCGCATCTCTAGGTTGATCTCCAGTAGTCTGGTCAGACCCTCAGCCTTCTAATTCCCCTCTCTTACCTATGTCATAGTCCACTATATGCAGAGGTCCATTATAGTAAGCAGAAATGCTGTTTCTTATTTTTCTACTACAAGAGGCTGTCTATTAAATAGAAGATTCCCTTGAGATTTAATGTTAGGGAAACTAGGTATATTTTTTCCACTTCCAGATGCTTCCTTTGTAAATAGAGGCAGAATCACAAAGCAAGAATTGAAAATTGGAATCTCTTGTCTCATTCATACACCTTCTGATAGACATGCTCTCTGCTCTCACTTTACACAAGACCATCACCCCATAAGAACCATTGGTGCCATACTCTACCATATGAATTGGCCTTTACCATTTTCTCAAGTCATTGAAGGAAAAAAAGGCATAAATTATGATTAGGCTAGACATATAAAGCCAACGTATAAACTAACTTTCAAAAAATGGGATACTTTAACCATTCACAAGAGGAAATAAACTATAGCAGATGTTTGTTTTTCTACTTGTCTATGTATCACCATATGAGAATTAGCAGAACTCTGCCTCATGGCGTATATGGCATGTGTGTATATGTATGTGTGTATGTATTTGATTCCACTCATTTGTACACTCCTATAGATAGATAGATGTTTGTATAATATATATCATATTTCTTGGTACAGTCTTGCATCAGCGATTTTTTCATCTACCCTGGGAACAGTGTTAATTGCTCTATTATACTAATGGTTTATATATAACCCAGCGTTCAAGTGAGTTTCATTTAAAGTTGGCAATGCTAGCTCACACCTGCAAAAAGGTAAGTATTTTTCTCCTACCTTGGGAATAGAAGATGCTGTTTCTCATCACTTGGTATATACATAAAGAATAATATTTTTGTTTTCTTTGATTATTATGCAAAACCACAAGGCAGACTTTGTATTAAAAGAAATTTGCTAAAGAACTTGAGGGAAAAATCATTGCTCTCACAAAGTAACCATATGTGGGACAGGATGTTTATTTAAAACATTTGTTTGAATACATTAAGAGGCAGAGTGAATAGGATTACAGAATTATCCTGCTTGTAAATTCATCATTACATTATTTAGATAGGATATGCCAACTTGAAAAATACAATAATTTTTACCTTTATTAAGATATTTTATTAATGGAGACTATATTTTTTGGCTTTGTATAACATGAATAGACAACATTCAGTTATTCATGGGTAATCTCTTTCTCACGCTTAGTTTATTTGAGTATCATAGATTAAGTAATTTAGGGATATGGGAGGTAACCTAATTCTAGCATACAAAGTGTAACAGTTGAAGTATTAGCTAGTAGCAATCTCCTTTGATCCAAAATGAAGTAGTTAAGTGATTTGGAGGTTTTGAACCATCCTGTCACTTTCGATGTGACATTTTTATTTCCCACTCCTCACCAAGGTCATCTTAAAGCTCCCCACCAGAGCGTAAGGTCCATGAGGGCAGGAGCCTTGAACATCTTATTCATGTCTATATCCAGAGTACTTAGTATGTTATCTGGTTCAAGACATATCTGTTTAATAAGAGAGTAAGTGAAAAAATAAAATCCAAATATTTATCTATTTGTGTGTATGTGTGTACGTGTATATGTGCATGTGTGTATGTGTGTGTGTGCGTGAGAGAGAGAGAGAGAGTCAGAGAGAGAGAGAGACTAAGTATACACTGAGACTCCATTTCTAACATTAAAAGCTATTCTGACTTCAGAGGTTCTGTGAAATCTGAGTTTTTCATGGGAATTTTTGGGTTGATAATTTGGAATGATACATTCTGATGTAGGCAGTACGCCTATAGGGACTCTGAGAGGGACTAGGGATATAAGGAGGAAAAGCTTATATGTTTATCTCATTATTTTCATAGTACGATAAATAAATGTTGTCTTATGCTAACTGCTTTAGCAAGCAGTAACAATTTAAGGCATTTCCTAAGGAGTTAAAAAAAAAAAAAAAAACCTAGAATGAGAAGCACTGCTATGAGATTCAGTTAGTTCTTTTCCATTAGAATAGTTTAACTTTCTTTTCCAGGCCTCTAAACAATTAACAAAATAATAGATGAGATAGAAGTAATGTTGATGTCTTGACCTCATCCCCGCTCTTTGTCTTATTAATGCTATCATCAGTTATTCAGTATTACTGTCGAGACAAACCTAGATACAGAAAAAGCGCCTCCTTTCTATATATAAACCCAATCGATGCAATGAATAAAATGAGTGGACTTAGGAAAAGAAACCAAGATATACTTACCCTTTATTGTGAAGATGATTGCAAGATAGCAGAAATTGCTAAAAACCAACAAAGATTTGTTTTTGCGATCAAGTTGCCTAGATAAGCAAGGGTTCATACTCGGAAGAACTTCTGTGCTATGTCGGTCTGAATGGAGAAAATAGATGCAGAGATCATAAATTAATGCCTGGAAACAGCCTGTGAACTTCTGCCAGCAACAGCTAATTTGCAACAATGGGGGCTTCGTGAAAATGACAGTTTCAGTCGGCATGGGGAGGCAAGCAGAGCCTTTCTACAGAATGGAGAGCATGGTGCCTGCCAATTGATGTTGGCAGGGGGTTGTCAACCCACTAAGTACCAGGACACATCAGCATATTTAATGTTATGAGCACAGACATTGTCTTTAAAATCATAAGCCATGAGAGGGCAATGTGGGCTGCAGGCTGCAGAGGACAGCATTCCAGGCAGGTGGATGGCACAAATACTTACAAGAGTTGTGGCAAATGGGAAATCGAAATAGAAAGGAGCCAGATACAAGGAGAAAGAGGTGAAAGTCCAGAAGTAAATTCCCAAAAAATGTGAGTATAGGATTTTTAATAATATTTTTCTAATTACAAAAGTAACAAATATTGAAGGTATACTGAGAAAAAAAACAAATAATGTTAGAAAATACAGAAATGCACAATGGGAAAAAAAGTTATTCTACCACGATCACCACAAATAATACTGTTAAAACTTTATTCTAAGATTTTTCTAGGATTTTTAGCTCAAGAATTTAAATAATAAAAGAAGAGAGATATCGAGTTATGTTAGAAAAATCTATTATAATGAAGATAATTTTAACGTTCCTCCTGCATATGTTTTGTATTATGAACAACTAATCTGTAAATTAGGATAATTGCAGTAAACTACCAAAAATATTATGGAGACCTTCTGTTAGCTTATAAGTTTACCTACATAATAGCAAATAGATATTTTGAGAATAGTTGTCCATGTGTGTATATTAATAGGATAATTATAATTTTATGTAAACATATTAATATAATATATTAATTTATACTAATTAATAATTTGTATCAATATATTAATATAAAATTAATGATACTACAAACTAGTTCTAATTACATTACATTAAATTTCTCTGCTTCAAAATACTTGTGAACAGGTGTTATATGCCACAAGAAAACCTAAAAAGCTGTTCATTAAATAAATAGTCTTACCAAGTCTTAGGTATGTCATACTTTTTATTCAGTATTGGAAATACAAGTAATAATACATAATCAGGTGTAGTGGGATAAAACGTTAATGCAGTAACTGTTGTGTTTTCCTACTTTGGGCTTCAAGGAATTTCTCTACTTGTATCCATATCATCTCTTGCCAGGGTATTGAAGCCACAATTTTCCCTAGAAAAATTGTGCTTTTAGAGGCTGTGATTCCCACCTGCCCTCCAAACTTCCCTTCTCAAACCCAGAATAGGTAAAGATACTCTCTCTAAGGAGAGATGAAGAGAGGTTAGAGAAAAGTAAGAGAAGTAGGCTCTGGAGCCTTGCAGAAGTAGAATGGGGCTCTGCCGTGTAGCAGGGGTATCTGATTGGGACGTTGAGAGTGGATGAGAGTGGGAAGTGGGTCCCAGAATGCCATGGAGGAAAAAAACCCAAATTTTCCAATATCTCCAATAAAGTTTCAGGCTTTAGTTAAGGGAAAGAAGCTATTGAGAGGCTCGAGAATATGATGATGAACTACAGCAACAACATGGATGTTGAAGCCTGGGAACCTCTGTAGATACCAAATTGAGAAAGTGTCCTCTACCTCTTCAGAACCGTAGGCTCCATGGACTCTGGTAAGAGAGAGAGGATGGCTTCAGGTCTACACACCCCGCACCCAAACTGATTGCATAATGGTAGATAAGGTTTTATATCATCAAGTAGAATAAAGCTTAAGGTTTTTTTAAAATCCAGTTACAAAATAGAAAAAAATTATCTCATTTGCACCTTGAGTATCCAACCTCAACAAACTTGTATACTATTTCTAGTGTATTTTAGAGCTGCTACTTACATTCTCAATTAATCTCACAATAACTCTATGCCGTAGATGTTTTTGGTTCCCACTTTTATTCATTTGTCATAGAAAAAATTGTATTAGGGCTATTAGGTGCCCAAGTATGTGCTACGTGCTGGATAATCCCTGTTGCAAGACACTTCTTGTTCTCCATCTAGTATCTGCTGGGCCCAAATTAACTCCAACCATTTTTACAGCAACCAAGTTCAAGACAGTGCACACTGACAACTATCTACGTCTCAGCAGCCTTGGATACTCCACACTCATGCATGTGCAAGCTTGAAATGAGGGAAAGTTACCTCATCCCATGGAGTGACCTTTGACCAGTGGGGCTTGGGAGCTAGTGGATAAACATTCCACATTTTGTTCCCTGGAGTAAACATGGTTTACTCATGGTTCCCTGAGATACATGGTTTGTGGCTTTTTAGAATCTCTTGGCATGACTGAGCCTCAATTGTCCACAGCAGTGACCAACTCACCAATGAAGCTCCTTCTTTATGTCACTCTCCCCAGTTCCTCAGTCTGCTCCTTGCCATTACTTCCCAAATTAAAATGTCATACGCAAGTGTGTATATGAGGGTGTCCATGTGTGCATTGGAGGGAGAGAGCTATGGCGCTAATTTAACAAAACAGGAATAACTCTTGGTCTCAGGAAGTTAATAGTTTTGTGGAAAAAATTTAAAAACTAGGTATTAGAGAAGTTTAAACATTTTTTTGAGATTAAGTGACTAATGAGAGGTGCAGCTGGAATTGGAACCAGGATGGCAAAGCCTCAAAATATGTTCTTTCCACTAGAAAATGGAAACCAACAATTTATGGTGTTATAGTCTATGTTGCAGTGTTAAGTTAAACTTTTCTATCATTAAATATACTATATTTTCTTCAAAATAGGCAATGATATCAAGGGAGTGAGAGAAATGGGATATAATATAAAATGATTTAGGTTGAGATGTTTAATAGCAGGTTCAAAGAAAGGAAGTTTGGGTCAAGAGCCACAAGAAGAGAGTACGGGAAAATAAAAACAAAAATAAATTCTGAGGGCCGGCCTGGTGGTGTAGCAGTTGAGTTTGCGTGCTCCACTTTGGTGGCCCGGGGTTCACAGGCTCAGATCCCGGGCATGGACTGATGCACCGCTTGTCAAGCCACGCTGTGGTGGCGTCCCATATAAAACAGAGGAAGATAAGCACGGATGTTAGCCCAGGGCCAATCTTCCTCAGCAAAAAAAGAGGAAGATTGGCAACAGATGTTAGCTCAGGGCTAATCTTCCTCATAAATAAATAAATAAATAAATAAATAAATAAATAAATTCTGTTTAATTTGCAGAGGAGATAAAGTTAATGAGAAAAACATCAAAGAATTCATATAAACCATTTGGACCCTCAAATCCAAATAATTTAATTTCTTTCTATCCAAAAATTCAAAATAATGACTTCAGAAAAAAAATAGACTTGAAATTACCAAATTAATTAGTCTGATGATCTCTACGTAAACTTCAGGGGCATGGCTATCTATTGTATTGGTTCTGCCTGATATTTGTGGATATTTTATTAGAGACTCTACAGAAAGAATATTTTTCAAAATTAATATAGGTGGTCTTTAGTTATATATATTTGAATTTCAACAATATGATGTTCTAAAATGTCGGCACTATTCATGATGTCCTTTTCTTCTGGTCAAGGGTTCATTTTAAACAGCATTATCATATGTATAGAAAAATATACAAGCAATCATTAATATTTTGTTGCAGGGAGTTTTAAAAGTTCTTACAGAGTCTTAACTGCCTTGAGATCACAATTGAAATTCTGATGGATATCATGAGATGGGAGCTAAATGGACTCAAGTACTCCTACTTGGTTTTAAATGGAGCAGCCTTCCTTCCTCTAGTATGTTGCATTAGCTTCCTGGTAAGATATATTTCATAGAAACTTATTTTATTAAAATAATTGAGAAGTAGAAAAATTAAAGTGATGATACCAACTGAAAGAAACATAAGTCACTTGAACTTAAAAAAATTGAGAGAAAATTATGAATCTAGATATGTCAAAAACTTTGAGTCTTTAGCTTGATTTGTAAAGTAACTAGATTTAAGGAGGCCTTTGGTGCTGAAAGAATAAACAGAATTAAATAACAAACATGACATTCTAGAAATATATGGTTTAGCGTTCTATATACAAGATAAGGTAAAATTAGAGATGTTTCATAGTTTTAATTACTGGGATTTTAACAAATTCCTTCAACATTCATTGAGCAGCTGCTTTGTGTCAGGCACTTTCTGATAAATAGGGCTACAGTGTTGAACAAAATGCCCTCTTGGAACATTCTAGTGGAGAAAAGGAGACAACATTAAAAAACAAAATGAATAAGTAAATTATATGTATTACGCTGTGTAATAGTTTCCTATGGCCGCTGTAACAATTTAAGACAAATTTGGTGGCTTGAAACAACACAATTTATTTTCTTACAGTCCTGGAGGACAGATGTCTGAAATCAGTTTCATTGGGATAAAGTCAAGGTGTCAGCAGAACTCTAGAAGAGAATCTGTTTCCTTGTATTTTCTAGCTTCTGGAGGTCACCTGCATTCTTTGACTCATGACTCCTTCCTCTTATCACTCCAATCTCTTTGTTTCGTCATCACATCTCCTTCTCTCTATATTCAAATATCATCCCTTTTTCTCCCTCTTATAGTTACGGATGCAATTGCATTTAGGGCCTGGTCCACATGAATAATCCAAGATAATATTCCCATCTTAAGATCCTTAATTTAACTACATTGCAAATTTTCTTTTGTCATATAAGGTAACATTCACAATTTCCAGATATTAGGACCTGGAAAACTTTAGGAGTAATCACCACAAGTGGTGATTTATGTAACAGTAGCAGAAACAGAAATCATGCTGGATAAAAGAGACTGAGAGTCCCCTTGAAGTGCTATTTTTAAGTAGTGTCATCAGAGTAAACCCCTTTGAGTAACAATTGACCAAAGACTTAAGGTAAGTAGGGAGCTGGTTATGTGAATATGGAAGGCAGAGCACTACGAGCAGAGGTAATAGCCATTTAAAGAGTTTAAGGAGGTGTGTCCAGAGTTGAATCAGGAAAGAGAAGAGAAGTGGAAGGTAAGTCAGAGAGTAAACGAAGGGGTTAAATGGGATTTTTAAGGAAGTCAGCAATTATTCTGAGTGAACTGAGGAGCTATTTTAGATTTGGGGGCTGAGAAGTGACATGATTTAACTTATAGCGGGATCACTCTGGCTACTGTATTGGGAATATACTAAAGGGGCAAGAGTGAAAGAAGGGAGACCTGTTGGAGAGATACTGCAGAAAGCTGAGAAAGAGATGATAGCTGGTACCAGAATGGTATCAGTGAAGGTAGCAAGAAATATTCAGACTCTGAATTTGTTTTGAAGATAGTGCCAGCATGATTTGTTGACAGAGTTGATGTGGTGTAAGAGAGATATTGAGGAGAAAGATATCTCCAAAGTTTTGGACTGAGCATCAGGAGCAGAAGACTGTAGGAGGATAAATTTAAGAGTAAGGTCAGGAACTCATCTTTGGATGCATGAGTCTGAGATTTCTACTAGGTAACCGAGTGGAAGTGCAGAGCAGCCACTGCTTGAGCAGGCTCTAGAGGGCACAGTGTCCTCAGGAGAGAGCCATACTTTCAGTTTCAGAGAAATAGTGGAGAATATAAGGAATTTTGCTAATAATGGCCCATGAATTCCAGAGGTTATGGTGGATGGGTTTCACAGTTTGGGGAGGAGTTGAAGAAGGGGACAAAATAAAGAATGTGCCAATCTCCATGTGGGATAAAGACCAGAAGATAAGGTGTAAACTGAGAGTCACTCCTGTCGCCTTTTAGGAAAGGAACCAACTTACTCAAAGGATGTACAGATGAGATTTAGGGAGAGAAATCAAATAATATACTGACCCTTCTTGGATACTTTGGGGACTGCAGAAGGCACTATTCATAATTCCTGGGATAACAAGCCTAAACTGAGACCGTCTCAGGCAAGCTGGGACCCACATTCATCCTAAATTAACAATATCTGGGAAAGTCAGATTTTATTCTGAATGCATTGTGCCCTCTTAGCCCCTAGTGATATGTAGTAAATGGGTTTAGGAGGGGTGTTGTTAGTCCCAGAATGCAAGGTTCACTCTTAATCTCTGTTGGGAGTATAGAAGATTTATTAAAATATTCCCCTTTGATCTGTGCTGCCTAAATTGAAGAAGCCTGGTTTTAATCCCACAGCATGGTGCTAAGTGCTGATGTCTGTCTGGCAGTATCACTTGGAGAAAACATGACTTCCTCTTGAAGATGATTGATGAAGTTGAGGACATCTGGAAAATGTACTCTGCTGAGCTTGAGTCTTCTCTGGATCCCTGTGGTATAAGGTAAAAGGCCTTGGGGAAACATGGCCTTAGTCCCAGAGTATAAGTTCACAGGGAATATGTGTCTATCATTAGATAGATATGATATCTACTTTTTTTTTTGCATATTAACGCATACTATTTTTTTATAATCTACCTTGGCCTAAACTAAGTTATTCAAAGCATACACTAAATTCTTATTTCTAGACATTCCATTAGGTACTTTTCTAAATCTTTTTTTTTTTATAACAGGTTTTATTTTCATTATAGTTTCTATTTCTTCTTTCATGTCTTTGATTATTTTAAAACATATATAGTTTATGGTCCCTTTCAGGTTGTTCTATCATCTCAAGTTTTTGGGGTGGGTGCCAATCTTTTTATCTGCCACTCACTTTCTTTGGGGTGAATGGATCCCATTTTTTCTTAATTTTTTTTACTGTTAGCTCAGCAGCGGCTAGTTTTTGCGTGAATGTGTGTTTGAGGGGTAAGGGAGCATGGTGGGCCTCAGAAGGATTAACTGTTTCATTTTGTCTTTCTGTGGGATTCATACGTGACCTGAGATGAGGAATTGTCCGTGAGAAGCAGTTTACATTGGTCTCTACAGTGTCTATCGAGGGTTGACCCCAAACTTGGCTTGATCTTATTTTCTTGGTGGTATTAATTTTTAGGCTTGGGATTCCCTCAAGATACTCTGAATTTTGAATCCACAATATCATATAGTCCAGGCTTGCATTTTTAGGTTTTTATGTCGCCGGCCCTGAGTGAAGACACACTGCCCTGCCACTGCCCTGAGTCAGGGGGTAGTGGTTCCCTAGTTCCTTATTCAATACTTTCCAGCTACTTATTCCAGTGTCCTGAATCTAGATGAAAACTCCAGTTCCAGCTGCTCATTTTTCATCGGCCCCAGGCCTGGTCTACAGTCCTTCTTTAGGCTTTAGAGTTCTGGCCATGAAGACCAACAGCTGGTTCATCCTCCCATGGGTTCTTGCACTGCCTTCTCTCCCTGTGGCTCCCCTCTTCATTTCAGGAACTGGGGAAGTCCTTTGTTTTATACCTACAGCTTGATGTTTGATCATTTTATAATATTTGGATGCACATATATATTCATACTGAGAAGGTGGAAAGTAGCTCAGTCTATCAACTTCATGGAACTGGGCTTTCCCCCACTTCTTTTTTTTTTTTTCATTTTTATTTCCATTTTTGGATGTGAGTGGGAAAGAATTATTTGTTTAAACATATTAAACTTAATATAAGCCTGCCTTTCATTCTTAACGATTTTTTTTACCTACTTTGGGTTTGATTTTATTAATGTTGTTTCAATGATTTCTAAACCCTTGAAGAGTGATCCTGCATGCAACTGTTTCAAGATAATATTTTTGAACAAAGTAAATATTTCTACTATGGGAAACACCAACATAATAGTCTCATTATTTGATAATTATATGAACACTCAATAAATCCCTACATGAAACCTAATTAGAACACTTGCTTTCCAAATTCTCAATGAATATACTTTTAAGTAATGCATTTTATTAGCTATTTTAAGAAATGAACCGTTATTTAAAACCACTCAGAATCTAAAAAAAAAAAATGTTAAATCAGGAAAACTCTTATGTGGAAAATTAGTGTATGATTAAATATAATAACAAAATACTTAATCTCTGCTTCTTAATTATATCAATTCAATTTGCTAATTACATTAATATTAGCACCCTGTGTCAGAATAGATATAATGCAAAACAATGTTAAATCTTACCGAAACTAAATGATAAAGATATAAAACTTCATCACAAAGATAATTATCTGTGTAATAGACAGTGTGAGAATTATATGCTTTGGGTCTTTTTTTTTAAATTCCCATAATAATTGATTTGTTCAAGTCATATTTTATTTTAAAAAGCAGAATACATTTAAAAATTTAGCTTGCCCATTTGAGTGGATTACAAAAATATTTGACACAGATTCTGTATTTTGATCCTTTCAACAAATTGTGTAAAACTGAACCATACTTAAGCTTTTCTTCTTTTGAACTTTCTGACTATTAAGACCATAGTCAGAAATCAGTGTGATAAAGTAGAAAGGAATAAAATATTGCAAATCAGAATATATGAAGAAATAGCATAGGGTGGAGGAAAAATATAACGGTACTTCAAAAACTTATTTGAATATGACATAAAATTTAAAAAAGAGACTATAATTTCAAACATAGCACATATGACAAATGAAATATTGTACAACCAATCAAGAAAATACTCCAATTTGAGAATAATATGGTGTGTGTAGATCTCTTTATAAAGACTATCCATGGTCCTTATAAATGTTGGTAATCATCAACACCATTATTTGCTCACTATAGTTATCATAATCATTATCGTCATCATTAACATAGGGCCAGGAATACAGAATGGAAAGAACACTGCACTCATTTCCCAAAAACCCATTTCAAGCCCTAGTTCTTAGTTTACAATACCTATACGGTATTGGGTTGGGTCCATAAATCCTTGGCGTTGTTTGCTTCTGAAAAATAGTGATAAAAATAACGGCTGCCTTACTAAATGCACAGTGTTACAAGAATCAATTTTAAAAATGCATCATAAAACACTTCAAAAGAATGATATCATATGTTTTCATTATAAAAAAAGAATAGGAATTGAGCCCCCTTTTTATGCCTAGAACTGAATTTTATGCTAGAACAACTTCAGAGACTAAGATAATTTCATTTACCCAAAGTATCTAAAAATGTAACACCACTTCTTACTATTTAAACACTTAATCTTATTTTCTTCTGGTTATAAATATAAAGTAAGCTCATTTAGTGTATGTATTGTTTCATCACTACATATAAAGCCACTGTTTGGACAAAGCTATGTTACTTGCTTCATTAGTAGCAGCAAACTTTTTACATCTACGGTTATCTGGCTGATTTGTCTCCCAGCTGGAGTATTCATTATGTACATTTTTCAGGAAATGCTCATGGGTGGCATAATTTCTAAGTCTTTGTATATATAATAATTGATTTCTGTTGACATTGCACATGATGTGTGATATTTGTGTATATATATTCATCAAAGGAACGAATCACCAACAATGATGAGAAGTACAAGAGAGTTATTTGCGCTTACTTCCAGTTTTGGTTACTTTTGATTGGATTGTTGCTGCTTCCAGACCTGTTTTCCATTACAATGAACTCTCTAGGGCTGTACTGACAACTATATGTGTCTATTTAAATTAAAATTAAGTAAATTTAGATAACGCTAAGAATTTAGTTCCCCAGTCACACTAGCCATATTTCAAGTGTCCAATAGCCACATATGGCGAAAGGCTACAATATTAGGTAGCATAGATGTACAATATTTCCAACATAAGGGAAAGATCCATGGGACAACATTACTCTAAGGTGTCTGGCTTTGTCCAAAGATCTTTCACAGACACAAATTCAGAACTTGATCCAAGGCATTGGATTTCACTTGTACTAAGTTTAGACCCTTTAACTTTTTCTAGGCATCGTTGTAAATCTCTATAATGAATTGAGTGTCTTTCCCAAGGTAAGTGCAGACTAGTTTCCAAATGTCTTTTTGGTTCTCCAGTTGTTCTCCTGAATAATTCAATCATTCACCATTCAAGTTTTCACCAAACATTTGCTTTGGCATTAAGCGCACTGAGTAGGAAAAGATAAGCTGCTGGGGCTTTTCAAGATAATAAAGACAGAGGAGACATGATCTTTACTCCGTGTAACACTATGGGATAAATTCTAAATTTATAAGTTCTGAGAGGCCCAGTTCCAAAACCATTATATTATAAAATTTTACTGCTTCAATTCACTATGATCACGTATGTGCTGTCTTCATCTTTTAGATTTTTTTTAAATAGTGAAACTTAAAATAGTAAAACTCTTGATTTTTTATAGTTGTCAGTGCTTATAAAATATACTTTCAAGTGAGGTTCATTAAATTTAAATTCACTGATGTATATAGGAATTACTGCCAAAATCAATGATATGTTTTTCTTTCTGGAAGAACCAAAGAGCACATATTGTGATGCTTTGAGTAAAGAATGATTTTCAACATACTTTGAGAGAACTGTGATATAAAAGCAAATGTATTTTCAACCACAGATGTACACTATAACTGAATTCCTGCAAAGCCAAACGAATGGAATAAAAATAAATGTTTTCCTCTAGCTAGTTATTTGGCACAACACAGTTCAGATGAAGAAAAAACAATTTTTTTTTTCTTTATGGAACTCAGTGAAAGCAAAATTGTATGAAGATAGCCTGTTTCATTCTGAAACAAAGTGAGAGTAAATGGGAAGCTATCGTTTTATTAATTTCACATATCTACTACATGGAAAGACTGTGGTTATGAAGTTTTGGTAGAGGTACAATTACAGTTGTAAAGATCATATCAAACAAGAAGAGCAAGCATGTTGAAAGCCTAACCACAAATGTCAATGGAATTGGACCAGGAAGGAGAAAGTAAGAACTAGATCTTTGAATTGATTAGGGAGAAACCATCCAAAGAAAGTTAAAAATGATATTTAATGTTAGAGTAGTGGTCCTGCTGTTTCAGAAAATAAACTGTAAATAGTGATGAAAAAGAACTAAACGACTTTCTCTTCTTCCTGCACTCCTGCTTTTACTCCCTTCTAAGCTACTCTTCCTACTTTCAGAATCATAGAGGAACGTGAGTACCTAGCTGAGAATGAGTCAATTGCCCCAGAGCAGTTTGCATATTCCCAAATGGCCACAAACTAGAGCCCCCAAGGCATAAAAGAAACTAGAGTTGTGAGCTAAATAAAAACGCTACCTACGGAGGTGGTAGGTTCCAACAGGTTATAACAAATGAGTTATCTTGAGTGAAGCACATAGATCAAGAATTTGGAAAGATGCGGAAATGCTTGTCAGTTTTATACATTTATTCTTGACTTTGTGTTTTTATTTCATATTCTCTGACAAAAAACTTATTTTTAACTATAAAAACAAACATGGTGTAAAGATGCATGCTTTATATACAGGGAAAAATACTCTTGGGTTTCAATGTAATAGATATTCTTAAGGATACTTCTAAAAAAGGGATAGTCATCTGAATCATAATCTTGGATTTGTAGAAGATCACATATCCCATGAGGGATAACTGTTAGAAAAAGTCACACACCATTTTTCAATGGATATGCTATTGGCATTTAGGCCACAACAGTTCTTCATTTTGTGAGATTCTCACAGGCATTGAAGGATATTTGACATTCCTGCTACTAAATAGCAACAGTGCCCCACAGTCATTCAATGATGAAAAATGCCCCTTCCCAACACATACACTGTGTTTCCAAATACTTCCTAGGAAGGTGAGCTGGTTTCACCTCCATGAAATACAACTAAGAAGGATTGCAGAAGAAGAGCGAGCTCTAACTACCTGAGGGTATGAGAGTAGTAAGAGAGGTGTGAGAGAGGGAACTTAAAGGTGTTAATAGACAACGAATAAGGAACAGATAATTATTTTATATCAGTGTTCCTAAAGTCATTTCTTCTCTGTGATTTCTTTACTCACTGAGGTTCCAGTGATTGCTTTTTGGTTTTATCTATCTATCTGTCTGTCTGTCTGTCTGTCTATCTATCTATCTATCTACCTAGCTACCTACCTATCTATCATCATCTATCTAGTGGCTTAGTTATTTACTTACATAAACACATTTGCTGCAACAAAAGAGAATTGAAACAACATAGGAAGTATATACAGTAAAAGTGACAGTCCCCCTCACCTTACCACCTCGCCTATTCTACTAGGCAGCAACAGTTTCTTTACTAGATTATAAATAACCTCTCTAAGAATTATGAGTCTGTATTTTAAACCCATTTCAAGCTTCACTTCTCTTTGCAAAGCTAAATCTATCTACATGGAAAGTTCAAAAGATGTTGATTTTGTAGCTAGATTAACATGATTCCATAGCTAAATGGGGAAAGTAACATTTCAAGGGGGTAATGGTATCATTTGTTATGATACTGCCTCCTCCTCCCCCTGAGGCCTTCTAACCTTAAACCTGACCTCTCTAGTTTGGGAAATTGTGTTGTGCAGATGTAGTCCAATCCAATACAACAAGCATTTTTTGAATTCCCTAGATTTTGTGGTAGTCATATGCAAGACTGTGTAAGGAAGTGAGTGACAGCTCTCAAAACGCTCAGCGTCCAGCTGAATGGACTAACAGTAATGAAACATGACAAGTGCTATCACTGGATCATTGCTGCTCCATCCCCCACTCCTAATCAATTCTAGTTTAGCCCAATGTCATGCTCTCAGGGCTCTGTGGCTCCACTGGGTAATATGATTCAAACGATAGAAGCTAACAGCTCAAAGAGCTCTTAAAGATAAAACATTCGAAATATTTCATTTCATAATTGGAGAAAATATGATCCAAAGTGATGATTACCTGTGTGCATTCACTTAGTAAACTAACCCATGATGAATATTTATGAAAAAGATTTAAAGTGTATATAAGCAACATATGTGCATTTGGCAATGACTTTCTAAAGATCATGTGTTCAATTTGTTTTCATTTTGATTTTATTTATTTGTTTTCTGTAAGGATGCTTGGTCTTGGTGAGATAAGGAGACAATACAGTGGAGAATTATTTTGAGTGAAAGTAAGGTAAAACAATGATTGGTCTAAGGAGATAATTTAGCAAAGACTTTAATCATGCTGCATAAGCAATTAATCTTTGTATGGCCTTAGTTTGTCTAATTAATTGTTTTCCCCCTAAGGTCTTCAATTTCAAAATGATAATTTTTATGTAAAGAACTTTTATTGAACACTTTGTAAAAATCCATAAGTTTAGGAAGTGCATTGTAATGCTGTGTGCTTGATATGCTCACTTCATTAAAAAGATAATTTTCATGTTATAATTGAGGATGATTCACTGTTGATCTACAAGAAAAAACAAAGCTATTCATACATTTGCTATTAACTAATTGATTATATAGATGGCTAAGTTACGTACAGACGAGTAGACTTGTTTCATTTTCTCCCAAACAATAGCCTTCTCCTTAAAACACTAAGTAATATGCTATGTACAATAGTGTACTTTCATTAGAATAAATTACTTTCTACTAAAATGCCCCCTAGTAGAAAACCTGGACAACATGACTCATTGTCTTGTTTCCTTTTCATTTTAAAACAAATATTATCAGGAAAAAATGGATGAGTGTGTATTTTCATTGAAACAAATGCTACTTAGCAAAATCTCAAAGCTCTAGATCTTCTGTTTTATATAATTTTGGCATCTTATCCAACTAAACTACAAATGGGATACGTGGAAATTATTTCCTACATCCTTGGGCATCTATTCTCTTCCAGTTAATGGAATGTCCGAAGGCTCCACTGGGAAAATAAAACATTTTCTCAAATAGGATTAAACAGTTAGATACCTCATTGTTTTGAGGATATAGTAACAGAAGTATCTCCTAACAGCACTCAGTGCTTATTAAATACAAGTTGATGGTGATTGATAAAGGCTGCAGTAGGGATTAAGTTCTATTTTTGTTAACATTTCTTGCCTATGCACACTGTGGGAGATGTTCATACACTATAGATATGCCAAAAATATGAGCAAATGTTGATTTACATGGCGCACAAAAAGTATGATGATTTCAAAAATTTCTACTGATGATCATAACTCGATGTGTTTATACCATCAGTATGCTAATATTTTGACCTCAAGTTGAAAACTTTAGAGTTAAGTGAATAGAGACAATATGTCAGGACTTATCTCTGAGAGAAAAGTTGTTAATGGTTAGTAACGTGTAATTCAAGGATCATAAATCTTTATTTTTCATTGCTGGCATATGCTAGAGTGATACTTGAGAAATGCATTTTGATTCTTTTTTTTTTTTTTTAATGTAGTCCAAGTTTCAGTTTAGAGATAGTAACTCCAATATGCTCTTCAACCCACCATCTGAGCAGATAACCTTGCTCCTATTTTGATGTTGGTATAGAAACAGTCAAACATGAACTTGCTCACTTACCTCCATTAAATCTCTCAGCTCATTTGCAGTTGTATACCCTTTCTCCCTCCAGTTATAATTGCAGGAAATGTATTGAATGCTAACCTCTCCTGCTCTAGGTGCCATCTGCTGTTCCTTCTCAAGGATTTTGCTCCTGGATTAACCCCTCTTTCCTGCAACATAAGTTTCTCTTTCTTCTCTCTACCAGTTCAATTAACATAGAAACATGCATTAACTCTCTGATTTTCAAAAAAAATAAAATAGTAAAAACTCTCCTTCATCTCACTTTTTCCATCTACTGCTACATTTCTTTGATCCCCTTCACTGTAAAACCAGTTGAAAAAATTGTCTTCAATCACATCTTCACTTCCTCTTCTATTTTTCTTGTAAAATCATTCCAAAATCACTCCACATTCCACACTTCATGGAAGCTGCTGTTATCACAGTAGCTTTGCCAAATTTAATAACCACTTGTCTGAGTTCATCTTTCTTTATCTTTCAGAAGCATTCAACACAGTTGACAAGTTTTAAAACACTTTCTTCTCTTCACTTCAATCCTACTATTTTCCTGGGGTTTTTTTCCTTCTGTTATGGTTTGTCTTTCTCAAACTTCATAGCTGCTTTCTTTTATTTCTATTGGACATGTAAGTGTTGATGTGCCATAGGCCTCAGTTCTATGCCCCTTTCTCTGCTTCAAGTAATTTTTTTCTCGAGATAATTAGTCTTATCAAGAGCAATGGTTTTAAATAATATCTATATACTCCACAATCTATTTCTCTATAACTGAAGTCTGTAGACTCACATCCAAGTCATCTATTCGATTCTCTCCCTTGAATGGGAAATATCCATCTTAATTTAACAAGACCAAACAAAATACTTGTTACTCCAAAACCTGCTCCTTTTGCTGTCTTCTTTATTTCAGTAGATTCCACCATTATCTATCAGCTGCTCAAGCCAAAACCAAAGAATCACTTTTGATTTCTCTCTTTCTCTCAGCATAACATCCAATCCACTAGCAAATCCTGTGACATAACTTCCAAAGTGTATCCTGAAAGTATAGTCACCTTCACTCAATTCTCTACTGAGTAAGCAGAGTGTACTTTTAAAAGCTTAAACCGGATCATATATCCATATGTACCCTCCAATTTAAATACTTTACTCCAGTGACTTCTTGTCATCACATAGAATCTTTCCATTCACTTAGAAAAAACTCTTGATTCTGGCTAATAGAGTCCTCCTGATCTGATTACCTTTACTTCTCTGTACACACCTCCTTTCTCTCTCTTCTTCAACCACATTAACCCTCTTTCTGTTTCTTTTTTGTATCTTAGCACATTTTAGAAGCTTTCTCCTTTGCAATAGAATACTATTCCCTCTTTCTGGAATACTCTTCCCCATATCTGGATCTTTCTTATAATTCAAACCCAGATCTGTTGTGCTGGTTATACAGGCCATCTTCAGTGGCCATATTCAGATCTTAGCTCAAATTTCATTCATGGAGAGAGGCTTTCTTATCACTGAATCTAAAACAAAACAACAACAAAAAAATAGGGTAATTTGTGGAATTTGAGGAAGGAGAAATGTAGATAAATGTGTTCAAACTGCTATCTTTATGTGGAAGTCACTGTTGACATTTTTAAAGTTATCTATAAAATCATTAATTTTTAACCCATCTCCCCCTGAGAATAAATTCAACCACATCATAGAAGTTGACAATTGTGTGAACTACTCTAGTTCCAGTCAGATAAACAAGTACATGAAGACATATTTGTTGAACAATAAAAAGTGAATCAATAAGTAGAAAGAGCGTGTGATTTGAAATCAAAGGATTTGAGCTCAAGTTCTAAGTCCTTTGGACACTGCAACTTTGATTAAATCTACGATCGTTTCTAAGCCACACGTGCCTCACCTTTAAAACTGAGATAATTCCAATAATAACCTCTCAGCCATAGAGAGATATTTTGAGTACTAAATGATATATATAGGCTTTACAAAAGCAAATGCCTTTATTAGGTAAAACAATCTCACCCATTAAACGTGAGATCACTGACGGTTGCAGTGTTACAAAAGAATTAAGACAGAAACTACTGTATAAATAAATTGGGAGAGAAAGGACAATGAGATTCTGAATAGAACTTTAATAGCAAAGCTCTATTCATATACGTATAATCCCTGAAGATGAGTATAATCAGAAGTGAGAGAGAATGAGAAGACAGCAATGGGAATCCCTTTGACATTAAGTTTAGACACTAGCAGTCATTTAATGCAAAAGCGTGAAGAGAAACACAATGTAGCTCTTATTATTAGAGCAAAAACATCAAGCAAAGTGGATAGGATTTCCAGGTATAAATGACGTACCAAAATGAGAGTAAGCCAGTTTTGTTTCACTCATAAAACCACAGGATGGAAAGAGAATGGCAGAAAATATAGGCTGATAGGATTTTTAAAGCTGGAAAAAAGATATAGCAAAGACCTTAAAGACATGAGAAAACTAAATTCTAAGCCAAGAGTGAGAAAAACCAAGAGCTAAGCTGATGAAGAATTCAGAATTCCCGAAAGACTCAAAAAATGGTAGCACCATTACCTCTGAAAGAGATTATGGAGAGAAGGGAAAGCTACAGTAAAAGGGAAAGTTGAAAGTCCATGTAACAATAAACTAGTTTCTCAGATCCTATTCTAGTAGCAACTGTCCTTCTCTGAATAAGACTGGCCATTTCTTAGAGGTTCGCTGGACTTGAGGACACCTTGCTTATTTGAGTGGAAGTACTATACCACAGACAGGAACATTCAGTGAATGGATGCACTGGGTGCATGAGACCTCAGCCCAGCCTCAGGGCTCTTTCACTTGGATCTCAGAACTTTGGCAGCCAGAACTTCACTCTCTGGGAAATCTGACCAGCGCAAAAGGAAAGATAAAAAATCCTGACTTTGGATGAATCCCAGCTAAACGACCCAGGCGTATCACCCTATAGTAAATATCACAGTTGATAAGACCTAGGCATGCATTCATAGATTCCAATATGCTTTTTAATTTCCCACTCTAAAGTAAGTGTAATCATACAAAGACTGCCAGAAATATGAAAGATGGAGCCACAAACAAAGAGGTAAATGGAATTTGGAAGAAAAAGACTATGCTGAAAGACTAAAACTTGAAAAGAAAAACAATATACTCAGAGAGATAGGAGAACATCTTGAGTACAATAGAAAAAAAAACCGGGATATTATTTTTTGAAAGTGAGGAGGAAGTTCTTGGAAATTAGAACTGTAAGAAGAGTCTTCAGATCTCAAATTGCACCACCACATTTCCCTGGTAAACTTCACTTCCTTTCTCAAAAATAATGCTTTCACATTTTCACACTTACCCTTCTGTCTTCAGACTTCCTACATGCCTTCTCTTCTTCCATTCTCAACTCATAACCTGGCCTCATATCTCATGGAGAAAACAGGAACAATAGATAATAGTTTCCTCAGCTTCTCAACACCAAATCTTCAACCTACCTACCTCTGCACCCGTGCCCTCTGCCCTCTCTCTTGGTGCAATATTCCATCTGTTCCTTCTCCCATCAGCATCCAGTCCCTCACTTATGCGCTGGATCTCACCTCCTTCTGCCTACTCAAAAATCCTCCTCTGGTCACTCTCTCCTCTATTGTTTGCACCATAAGCTTTTTCCTCTATACTGGATCTGTCCTACCAGTGTACAAATATGCTTCAATATTTGCCACCTTAAAAAAATCATAAAACTCTTTGATCTCTCTCTCCACCTACCACCCCACTTCTTATTCCTTTTTCTTGATCAAATTGTCTGCGGTGACTGCCTCTGCATCCTTACCTCCTGTATTCCCCTTTACCTTTTTCAGCCAAATGCCTAAACCCCACTCCACTATTGAAACTACTCTTGTCAAAGTCACCAGGGACCTCCATGTTGCCAAACCTATGCTTTCCTTCTGTCTTCATCCTACTGCTTTTAACAGAGTCTAAATCAACCGACTGCTGTTTCTTTCTTGAATGCTTCTTTGCCTAGCTTCCGTGATAACTCATAATTAGTTTTCTTCTTAGCCCTCAGGCTCAGTCTTCTTTGCTCACTCCTATTTCCTCTTTGGATTTCTCAGTGTTCATGTGCCTCAAGGGCTTGGTCCTAGGACCTCTTAACTTTCCTTTCTGCATCCCTAGAAATATCAGTCAGTTTCAAGCAGTGAATATCACCTGTATCCCAATGACCCCTACCTTTGTTTTGTTTCAGTCCTGATCTCTGCCCCAAGTTTCCCACTCATATAACATAGTGCCTACTCAACATAACACCATGATTTGCAGTAGGAAATTCCAGCAATGTATATTCCAGTGTATTCTAGTAATGTATACATATCAATTATGTATACTGAATCATATCTGTTCTGATTGGAAAAGTGGCCCTTCTTATTAGCAGGTGCCTATGAGAATATCCCCTGTTAACTATATTAATATCACTCCTGACATCTCAAATTTAACCTGCTCAAAACCATACTCTTTACTCTCAAAACTGTTCCTTTTCCCGGTGTCTGCATCTCAAGAAGTGACAGCACCACAACCCAGTTGCTCAATCCAAAAGGCTGCTCACTTCCATGCTTTCTCTTACCTTGCTCTCCCCACTGCCACTCACACACAGTATGTCACCAAGTGCTGTTGACTCTACTTCCAAAATACATGCTTAATCCATCCATTTCTTCCCATCTCCCTTGCTATCACCCTAGTCTCCATAACTACCATCTCTCACCTGGACTGCTGCAACAACATCTTCCAAATCCTTCTCAACTCATTTAAAATTAAAATCTAAATCTCTGATTGCAACTTAAGATCTCAACATGATCTGGATGTTGTCCTCCTTTGACTTCATTCTACACCGCTCTCTCTTTCTCTCCTGCACTTGTCTCACTCCAGACACAATGGCTGCATTTCAACTGTTTAATTTTGCTTGGAAAAGTCTGAACAAGTCTAAGTTTTCCACTAAAAGTGACTTGATTTTCGTTGTTGTTATTTTTGCTATTATTGTTGTCTCAAACTTAGAGGAGTGGTTCTTTCTCTTTGAAGTCTCATAAAATTAGGACATACCCTGGAGTTGGTAAATCCGTGTTGATTTTATCTGGAATATACCATACCCTTTCAATTTGTGGATTCAATCCTTCCTCGATTTCAGAAAAGCTCTCTTAAATCATATCTGTAGATATTTTACTTCTCTATGTCTTTTTTCTCTTCTTCAGGGACATAAACTATGCATACGTATCTCCTTTCCTTCCATATCAATGACCTTCTCCTTAATTCTTTTTAAAATTATTTTTGTTCAGTCTATTTTTCAAATATATTCTCCCTGTCCTTGCTCTCTTTTCATCCATATCCTTTCTAGTTTTTTCTGTAGTTAATATGACTTCACATTTTGTAGTGTTTTAATTTTTTCTTCCTCTTTTTTTTTTATTTTTTATGAGGAAGATTAGCCCTGAGCTAACATCAGCCCTGGGCTAACATCTATGCCCATCTTCCTCTACTTTCTATGAGACGCTGCCACAGCATGGCTTGACAAGCGGTTGTGTGTGTCCGTGCCCTGGATCCAAACCTGTGAACTCTGGGCCACTGAAGCAGAGTACACGAACTTAAGCACCATGCCATCAGGCCGGCCCCTCTTCCTCCTTTTCTTTTTAGCAACATCAACTCATTTTTCATCACCTTTTGTTGCCTTCTTATTTCATCCTTAAGCCTTGTGTCTCTGTCATAAGTTTCTGATTCATAGAGGCTGTGTGTCATCCAGTTCTTTGATCCCATAGACAACTGCATGGCATGATTTTCCTGTGATCCACAGCAACATTATCTTGCAGTATGCTCTTCATCTTCCTTTTCATTTATGGTATGTCTTCTTTCCTTCCCTCCCTCCTTCCCTGCGTATGGTTTGTATTTTAACCCTCTTCAGCTCTTAAAGACCTGGAATGGCCAGTAGCTTCAACAGCAGGCCCTCTACTGAGTGACATTCACAATCAGCTGGTTGCAAAGGAGGCAGCTCTTCATGTTTCCTTTCATAGTCTTTTTCCCTGTCACTCTGTGGCTCAGACAACTTTCAGTGGCTCCTGCAGCCAGTACACAGATTTCCACCTTATTCCAGACAGGAGACCATGGGATGAGCTCATAAGATCTGGACGTTCACTGCATAGTGCATGCTCTGCCAGCGCCGTCTTTACTCCGCTCACCAGGCATCCTTTTTAGGATCTACTGGCCTCAAGCCACCTCCTGGATGTGCACATCTGATCTCATCTGTCAGATCCTCATGTCCCACATCCTCTGTCAGATCCATATGTCCCCTGTCTGTCAGATCTTCACTTCCCACATCATATCCTGGATCAGTTGGTGTGACATCATCTGTTAGATCCTCATGTCCCACCTTGTCTCCAGGATCTGCATGTCCAAAGTCCTCTTGCAGTCAACAGTCTTTGTCTATAGGCCACAAGAGCCACACCTTGTCCTGTGATCCAGCAGATGGCTGTGTTTCCATCAAAGAACAACAGAGAGGGACTGGGAAGAGAGGACCCCCCCCACAGAACCTGGCCAGGACCACCTATGCTCAGAGACGTGGAGTCCAAAGATGTTTTACCATCCTTGTGGCCACTGACAAACCCATTTTACATTTTCCCTATAAAACGTAAGCTCTGAGTAAGCTCCATGCTAAGACCTGTTTGAAACATTCTGCTGTGACACAGTGTTGGACGCTTTCTCCCTTACAGGATGTGACTCCCGCCAGGTCTCTGGCCTCTGGTATCCCCTGAGGTGAGCATAGTAATGCCCTGAACTGCTCAGGAAGCTGTCCTGCTGTGTGGACCATGCTGCAGAGTGGGGTGGGATGAAAGTGCTAAGGCAATGCAAGCTGCTGGAACAAACACCAATGTGTATAATGGTCAACAGTAAATCAGTTATGTATCGCTCACATATGAGTCCAAAATATGAGCTCCTGACTGAAGATGTGTCCACTCCAAGGGCAACTCAGATGCCCAGGTCACTTCTTCTTGTAGCTCCCCCAGTTCCATTGTTTGGGCTCCAAGGTCCATGGTTATCTGGGTCAAGCTGGTGGAAGGTTAAGGCATGGTGGTAGGTTCATGGGAGGTTTTATGGGTGAGCCCTGGAAGAACAAGCATCTCTTCTGCTCACCTTCCCTGACCTTAATCCTGTCACTTAGCCTCACATAATACCTGGGACCTTGGGTGCTTGGTCTGGCTGTGGGTCCAGGAAGTCCAGGATGCATGCTTGGCCATAGCAGCCAATCCCTGCCTTCAAGTGTCCATGAGAATAGACATGAGTCCGGTGCAGTGAAATATGCACGGTGAGCTCCTGCCATGCCATCAGGATGGGGCTGGGCTCTACCAAATGGGGCACCAGGGTGCCTTTTCTTTGTGCCCACACAGTGCTCATCTCCAGCACCATTGTTCTGGCATTACTCTTGAGTAAAGAAAAAGAAAGGGAAAGGAGGGAAAAGCAAAGGAGAAAGACAAGGAAATAAAGAAAGAAGAAAGGAAAGAAGGAAGAAAAGAAGGGAAGGAGGGAAAAGAAATGAAAAAAGGTAGAGAAGGAGGGGAGAAAAGAGAGAAAAACTGCTATGTTTGAATGTATCAAGGGGAGATTTAAACTTATGAAGAAGATTGGAGAATAATTTGATTATAGAAAACAAAAAAAAAGTGAGGCAATTATTAACCTCAGGGAAATCAATAAGTTATAAAAGAAACAGAATATAATCATAATAAACCATTTGACACAGCTAATCCATGAAGTATATTTTGATAATAGTTGTGAAACCATAAGGCAAACATTGGCTATTGATTGAACCAAATTTATTACATAGCCATCTGGGACTAAGAGAGGTATTTAGGTGTAGTAGAGGGAGTGGGGGTGTGAGAAAGACTCTCTCCTTGACCAAACTTTAGACAGGCTCTTCTAAGCCCTCTTTTCTGCTAGGCCTCTTCCATGAGCCCTGTATTTAGTCTGCCTATCCCAGTTCTATCAAAAATCCTGCTAAGTCAGTGTAGCAAGAATTCCTCCCACCATCTATATCCAACCACTCTTAATATGTGATCAAATTCATCATCCCCACTCTTGACATCTAGTCACCCTGGCCTGACTTTAGCAAAAATTCTGCTAAGTCAGTTTAGCAACAATCCCCCTACCCTTGAGGTCTCCTCTTAGTAATTTTCCATCCATTGACCCTTTCACTCTACTCCTTGGTTACAAATCCCCAGCTATCTTTACTGTATTCAGAGTTGAGCCGGATTTCTCTCCCCTATTGTGGTAGCCTTGACACTTACCTGAATAATTACGTGTAACAGTCCTGAATAAAGTCTTTCTTACTGTTTTAGCAAATATCAGAATAATTTTTTCCTTAGCAGATGCATATGAAAGAATAAATCTTAGTCTTCCATAGGGGAAAGCAATATGCCTAAAAACCAAAATCAAAACATAGCAGCATTAGCATGTTTTTTAGACACACGGAGCTAAGTGGGGAGAGTTGGGAAAGGGGAAGAGGACATTGTTGCTTTTTTTTTTTAATCCTGTAAAATTATTTGAAACTATGCATATATACCTTTTCTAATTTTAGTTTTTCTTTAATACACATAATAATGAGTTGAAAAGTAAAACTACGGCATGTGTGTTTATATATACACACATTTATATTAAAATCTATGGATTTTTTAATATTTGGATAGATCAAATTAAAATAATTGTTTAACACATATTAAATTCTTAATTACTAACTAATTATGATAAGCTTTAGAGTTGTTTAATGAGGAGTTAGGGCTGTTTTCAGAATAAATGTTTTATAGTCAGCTACATGCTTTTATTTTGGTCCAGAAGACTGGAAGCTGACAAAGTAGGATGAATTGACCCAACATTTCTAGTCTGATACACTTCAACGGTGTTCTTTTTCCTGGGTAATAGAAAAGAGCTTTCATGGAGGTGATCTCTTCCATTCACTGCACAGGAAATCCCGGTGGACACTTCTCACCCTTAGCCCACTTCAGTATGGTCTTTACTTTCTCTTCCCTTTCATCTATCCCCTTTCCACCCACCCACAAACACACAATAGCAAATTCAATCAGCTGTGACTGGGAACTATCCACACTTGAAACAAATCACTGATACCCACTCAGCCTGAGTTGGTCTTTGTTTCTGATGGAAAAGAACAGAAAAAAGGAGTGGAGGGAGTGGATAGGGTATATGCCAATGACACAAATGCAAAGGCTCCCAAATAGTCTCCCTACTTGCTTGTTTCTCTTTCCTCCTTTGTCTAATTGGAAGCTGTGAATCTCCACCGTCCCACTGTTTCTCAGAAGTCTAATTAGAAGCTGATGTGGTTCTGAATTAGAATAAGTGCAACATTTGCCAATGATGTCTGTGTTTTGCAGGTGTCACTGCCAAGTGCCACTGCTATCCAATATTTGCTCACCACTGCCCACGTGGGACCAAACCCACACTTAATAAGACAGCGACTGCATTGTCATGACATATGTGCAATAATATTCCCTGCATTTAAGCCCCAGAAGCATGGTTATTTAGCTAACATAGTCTTCTGCTATAATCATAGCAGTTTTTCTTCTAGCAGTAAAAGTCTCACCAACTACAGTTAGGCATTTTCTGCTTTCCAATTACTTGCTGATGCTATGCCAAGTACAGAGTAATATTTTCATGTATCATTAAACAAATGCAGTTGTGCTCCCCAAACAGGTTTCTGTTTGGGCTAAACTACATCCATTAAAGCTTTCATAAATGGCGCACCCTTCAGCTTGTAGTTTCTTTTTACTCATAAATATTTAAGCTGCACAGATAATACCTCAACTTCCCAGCAAGTGCTGCATTAGCTGGGCAATCTTTAAAGCATAAAACTTTGTAGCAAGAGGAAACTAGGAAGAAAGAAATGAGTTGTACCACTAGCAAAAAACATACCAGAATCCTAATGTTACCTTATTTCCAAGAAATAATCTATTTCTCTTTCCTATATATACAAAAATAATCATTTGAAAGATATATATATATATATATCAATGATAGTATATTTAGGTGTACTAAGTGTTATGGATTTATATTGAAAGATGAACAATATTCTTTCTGAACACTTATGATAAAAAGAGTGAAAAAAATAAAACAGTCTAGAGATGTGAATGTAATAATTGTAAGAGTGAACTGAGAGGTTAAAAGTCTAATGCTGCATTTTTGTCAAAGAAAGTTTGAAGTGAATCGAGGACTGTTTTATACAGTGGGTGAACTGCCTTGGTCTAGTTAGTCAGGGATCATTTGGTTGCTAAGAATGGAAACCCACCCCAGTTATCATAAGGGAAGGGAGGTTCATGTTAAGAATGAGAGGATAGATCACGGAAGTCAACTGCAGAACGGCATGGGGCAGCAATTCTCTCCTCTTTCCTCTAGGCTAAAGCCTCAGGCAGCCAGGCTCTGCTTACCATTCCCTCTGTGCTTTTCCATTCTCTCTAGAAGACCTTCTTCTGCAAGATTCTTAGTTTCAGTTTCCTTATAATTTTGTTACTACCCAAGGGGAGGGGGTCATCTGCCCGCCACAAGACATGCCAATAGTTGGGAGGCAAGAGGGTAGGAGAGAAAGAGTTTTATTACAGCTTGTTAGCAAGAGGGAAGATGGTCCAAAAGAACAATTTTACTGAGCAAAGACTACAGGCCAGTTATACAGGGGGCTGATCTCCAGGTGGGGGAGGCAGCTGGTATCCGGGAGGGGGTGGGCATCCATCTGATCTCCAGGTGGGGACAGACATCTGGTCTTAGTTCCTGATAATCTTTTGTTTCACTGAATATGCATCAGAGACCGGAGCAATGCCCTATACCCAGATCTTTTGGTTGTTATTGATGATGGCTATCAGCATAGACTCTCTGCCCGGGGGGTCATCACATTCCTAAGGGATTCAAAAGAACAAAGTTAACAACTTATTGCAGCTGGGAGGGAGCGTGTATATCTCCTGGAGGGTGCATATCCAGCTGGGTTAGTTAATCAGAGGTCATTCAAAGCTACAATAAGGTTTTTTTCTACAATATGGTTTCCCTTATGTCAACCTTGTGTTGAGCCGGTATCAATTTCAATTTACTAGAGGATTTGGGTAAACATTGAACCAACTCTGACCACAACTTTTTATAATCCTATGATTCCAGGATTATTCACAGGATTCCAGAAACAACACCTAAATAAATTCTTTGTGTGACTATTCAAATTCTTGAGAGAAAGGTGATAGAGTCAGCCTGGATCATATGCCCAACTCAGTTCAGTCACTTGGTGCAATGATTTCTAGGTTTACATCATCAGAGAGTAAAACAATTCAAGGGAGACAATGTGAATGAGGAAGATATGCAGCAAATGTCTACTAAATAGTTTTTAAGAAAATTTAAATGGAGTTTGAGATTTGGGAAGAAAAAGGGGATCATTTTCAAAACAATTGTAGATTTCACATTGGAATTTACAAATCACATTCACATAGATTATCATACATGATCTTTATGACATCTTTATGACATATGGAAGGAAGATGATACATCCCTATCTAAAGAATTAGAATACTGAAGTTCAGACAGGTGGAACAGAGCAGCTTGTTAGATTAGTAATTTGGACACAGCCTCTGGAAGCACTTCCAAATGTGCTTATACGTTTGAAACACTTTAACAACTTTAAACTGGGCTTATAATAGTAATAATAATAATATTAAAAGGGGGCTGTATCAATGTGGGTGCTATGGACAAAGAAAGTAACAACAGCTATTTATACCCTCATTCTCCCATCCTTGTCTACCTGAAGAATTCTTTCAAGGATCACTTGTTTATCTGTTGGTTTGAATGTGGCTTAAGTTTAGCATGACCAAATAACTATTTATTAAACTGGTAGAATAAAAGGGACATTATTAATAATTAAGATAACAGGCATAAGCTTGATTCATCCTGCATCTGCATCAACTGAGTGGTATTGTAACCCTTCTTAAGATGGATGTAGTGTTAATAGCTCCCTCCTTCTAGAGTACAATCAAATTCATGGATCCAAATAGCTCCTTCCTTCTAGAATACAATCAAATTCATGGATGCAATCTTTCCTGTCCTGGGGAGAACTGAAAAACTGTGGTAAAGTTTTGGTTTTTTTGAAATCATGTTATTTGTTGGTTTGGTATTTGTAAGGCTTGTCTTAATTAGCAAACCAATGCCTTTTTTCACAATAGTAAAAAGTATATAATTGTCTTAAATATAGGATATTTTCTTCAAGACTGGATGCCTTCTATCACCAACAGCAGAATTTTTCAAAACATTTTATTTTACTGCCCTCTCCCCAGTCAATAGTACTCCCCATTCAATAGCAACTGTGCTGACTTGATATTTGCTTTGTTTCACCAAAATTGTTATCTTTTCACCTGAATTTCAGGAATTAGAACAGGATGAATATTATTACAACAAAAAATACCTTGAAATGTGGCGAGGCCCCAGAATTTTCAGTGCTTTCTCCCTATCTCCTGTATGCTGAAGACAAGCCTGGTTCTTCTACCACACAGCGAATAGAAGTAAGGCCCCATTACCTTAGAGATAGTTGAGTTGTAAGAGTTCCTTAGTAACTATAAACACCTTTTATAAAAAATGTTTTACAAATATTTTCTCCCAAACTGTGGCTTACTTTTGCAATTTATTGTTAGTGGCTTTTGAAGAGCAAAAGTTTTTAATTCTTATGAGTCCAAAATATCAACTTTTATTTTATTTTTCATGGTTTTTGTGTCATATCTAAGACATCTCTTAACTCAAAGCCACAAAGATTTTTCCTCTATATTTTCTTCCAGAAGCTTTATAGTTTTAGATTTTACAGATGTATTCAGTATCCACTTTCAGTCAATTTTTGCATAATTTTTGTGTATGCTGTGAGATAAGGATTATTGTTCAATTTTATTTCTTCTTTACATATGGATTTCTAAGAGATCCAGCTACTTAGTTGAAAAGATTAATCTGTGTGGCCGAAGAATATACCATTGTGTGGATATACCATATGTTGTTTATCCATCCATCACTTGATGGACATTTGAATTGTTTCTACTTTTTGGTTGTTATGAATAATGCCATTATGAACATTTGCGTACAAGTGTTTGTGTGGACCTTTGTTTTCAGTTATCTTGGGTTATACTTAGGAGTGGAATTGCTGGGTCATATGGTAACTGAATCTTTAAGTTCTTGAGGAATTGTCAAAATGTTTTTTGTCAAATAGCTGTACCGTCTACATTCCCACTAGCAATATATGAGGGTTCCAATGTTTCTGCATCCTTGTCAACCCTTGTTATTATCTCTTTTTGATTATAGTCATCATAGTGAGTGTGAAGTGGTATCTCACTGTGCTTTTGATTTGTATTTCTCTAATGACTAATTATATTGAGCATCTTTTATATGCATATTGGCTACTTGCATACATTCTTTGGATGAATGTTTATTCAAATCCCTTGCCCATTTTTTAATTGGGTTATTTGTTATTTATTTTTGATTTGTAAGGGTTCTTTACATATTAGATATATAATCTGCAAATATTTTTTCCTTTTGCATAGATTGTCTTTTACTTTTTGATAGTGTCCTTTGATACACGAAAGTTTTCAATTTTGATAAAATCCAATTTATTTATTTTTCTTTGATTCTTTATGCTTTAGGTATAATATCTGTAACTTCAGGACCTCCAGGACCAGTTCAGCTGAACTCATCTCTTGTCAATAGAGTGATTAAGAATTGTCGTTCAGAAAAACTACAAAGTCACATAGCCAGAACATGCATAAAAAAAGAAATCGTGGCCTGTAACGACCTCAGAACTAAAGATCCTCCTCCCCATGGAACTCGAGGATGGGGACACGACCCGAACTTGAAAGTTGGAATCTTATCAGAAGCAAGGGGTCCTTCATTCAGGAAAACTTGGTGCTAAAATTCTTCCCTCACCCTTGGGGCCGGCCCGGTGGCGCAAGTGGTTGAGTGCGCACGTTCCGCTGCGGCGGCCCGGGGTTCGCCGGTTCGGATCCCGGGTGCGCACCGATGCACCGCTTGTTAGGCCATGCTGTGGCGGCGTCCCATATAAAGTGGAGGAGGATGGGCATGGATGTTAGCCCAGGGCCAGTCTTCCTCAGCAAAAAAGAGAAGGATTGGCATTGGATGTTAGCTCAGGGCTGGTCCTCCTCACAAAAAAAAAAAAAAAAAAAAAAAAAAAAAAAATTCTTCCCTCACCCTGTCATAAATATTTAAAACCTTACCATAAATGCTTGAAGCCCACCAATCAAAACCTGTCCCATGAACATTTCCCCGTGCCAGCCTGTTCTCCCTGACTCCTTAAATTTCACCCCAAATGCTGAATCGAGGAGACAGATCTGAGGGCACATTCCCCCTGTCTCCCAGCAGATTGACCTCACAGAATAAAAGCTAATTTCTCCCCCAAAGGCTGATGCCGTAATTAATTGACTTGTTAATGTGCATCAGGCAGAGAACCCCAGTTTTGTGTGGCAACATATCTAAGAAATCATTGCCTAAGCAAAAGTTACCAAGATTTACACCTATTTTATCTTCTAAGGGGTTGATATTTTTAGCTCTTACATTTAGGAATTTGATTTCTTTTAGTTTATCCTACTTAGAGTTTGTTGAGCTTCTTAGATGTATAAATAAATATTTTTCATCGACTTTGTAAAGTTGTTGGCTATTACTTTTTCAAATATCTTTAATGTCTGTGTCTGGTAAATCCAACATCTGGATTTTCTCTGGGACAGTTTTTATTGACTGCTTTTTTCATGTATACACACCATAATTCATTGTTTCTTTGCATTTCTCACAATTTTTTGTTGAAAACTAGACATTTAAAATCATATAATGTAGCAACTTTGGAAATCAGATGTTTCTCCATCATGAGGATTGTTGTTTTTGATGTTTGTTGCTGTTGTTTTTGTTTGTTTAGTGACATTTCTGAAGAATTTCTGTAAAGACGCTTTAACACATGTGGCCACTGAAATCTCTGTTTGGCTATCAGCCAATGATTGAGGAGAGATTTCTTTAGATGCCTCAAACCAACAAGCCTCTTAGTCTTTGCCCAGGGGCTCTGTATGTGTTCTGGTGCATGCCTGCAACACTCATTCAGAGTTTACAACTCCCTCTTAGCCTTCACTTCCTTTTTGCACAGAATCTCAAGATTAGCCAAAGGTAAGAACTTAGGGCCTTCTGAGGTTTTTCTTGAGTATGCAAACTGCTCTGGGAAAGTGCACAGCTGTACACACAAAGATAGCATTCTACATTCCCAGGAATATGCTGCAGCTTTTCAATGTCCCTTACAGTCATCTCTTTTTTCCTTTTAAGCTCTTGCCTAGCCTATGATTTGCTCCGGTTGTTATCTACCTCTTTAATATCCAATAATTGCCTCTGGTTCTTCTTGACAAATGTCTCTGGGAAAAAGCTGTTTGCGTTAAACTTACTTAATAGTTCTACTGTATATGGGTGATTATGTCCTCTACAAATACAAATTGTTTTATTTTCTTTCCAATTTGTATGCCCTATTACACTGGGTAGAACTTTAACTACAGTGTCAAGTAGGAGTGGTGATAAAGTTCATCTTTACTTTTACTCTGATTATAGAGGAAAGGAACTCAGTATTTCACCATTAAATTTGATGTTTTCTGTGGGATTTTTGTCAATGTCCTTTTTTTAATTGAGAAAGTTGTCTTCAATATCCAATTTGCTGAGAAATTTTTATGACAAGGTGTTGAATTTTGCCAGTTGCTTTTTTTTTTGCATCTGTTGAGTTAATCATATGATTTTTCGATTTTAGAACCTTAATTTGGTTTATTAAGTTGATTGACTTACAAATGTTAAACCATCCTTTCATCCCTGGGACAAACCTCCCTTGAATATAGGATATACATAAATTAAGAATTTTTGTGCCTATATCAGTGAGGTATATTGCTCTGTAGTTTTCATTCCTTTCTTTTTGGTAATATCTTTGTGTCTTTTGTTTTGATATCAACTAATGCAGGCCTCATAAAATAAGTTGGAAATTATTCCTTGTTTTCTATTTTTTTTTTTTTACTCTTTACATTTAATTAAAAGTTAGACATAATTTAACAGTAAAGCCATCTGAGTCTGGAATATTACTTATAGGAAGGCTTTTAACTATGAATTTAATTTCTCTAACAGATATAGAGCTATTCTAGCCATCTATTTCTCTATAACTGAGCTTCAGTAGTTTGTCACTTTTGAGGACTCTATTTCATTTAAATTATTAAATGTCGTGTCATGAAGTTCTTTAAATAATGGAGGATTCCAAAGAGTTTTTTTTTATGTGAATTATAGGTACCTTACTGAATTAGAAATAAAAAACTAAGTATTTGAATACAAGAATACACATTCTACTATTCTATTGCCCAACAGAGCAATGATGTCATTGCACAATGCGTAGTTTCTGAAAAATTCTACTGAGTGGTCATGAAAGAACAAAAATTAAAAAGGCATATGATGTCTTAGAATTATTATGAAAATGATTTAGATTTCACAGACCCACTTAAAGGGTCTCAGGGACTTCCAGGGTTTGATGATTTGAGGGCTGCTGGTATAATCCACCTCAGAATTGTCATCACTATTCACTAAGTTGCTTAGACAAGTTGCTAGGAGAAATCCTGCCTTCATTTTTTTCCCTCAAAACCCATATCCAATTCATCAACACTACATAGCCAAAAAACAGGTATAAAAGTATTCAGTTGTTTTAGCTGGCTTTCAGTTCAATATGAGGTAAGTGTGATGTGACTGCCATATTCTGCACTCCCTGCCACCACTATTCTTCCATCTATTATAAGTGTATTCATATTTTATACAAGTTTCTCTTCTTTCCATCTATTCTTCCTTTTTTTTTTCATTATTTTAGGAAAGAAAGTGATTATCGTTAGGAAGGCTGACACGTGCTCTGTACCACTGTCTGCCCCACCATGTTTTCCTCCTCCTTCTAGTTCTCACACTTCCTTCCTGCCTGAAACACTCAAGCATCAGAAGATGATGGAGAATCACAGATCTCCTAAGCCTGTTTGTAACAACTGCCTTGTGCCCACTTCACTGGTTCCAAATCTACTTTCAAGTTTCCTGAGTCTCTAACTTAGTGAAACTATTGCATCAGCATCCTCACTGGATCCTACCTCTGGTTCCATGGGCAGACTGTGTGTTTTTGGTCATCCTAGCATTTCATAATAGGTCTTCTGTAATTGCTTTGTTCTTCAAATTCTTCAGTTCTGGACTTCCTTAGAAGGAATAGTTCATCCTTGGCTCCAGCCTCTGAAAACCCAGCCTCTAACGTGGACAACCAGGTTTTTGCCAAATTGTAGCCCTAGGACAGAGGGTAGGGTTCTTCGTCTTTAGTTCCTTTATCTGCATTACTCTTCAACATCTGCTTATTGACACAGATGCTAAAAAACATAAAAATTCACGTTCTTTCATCTTTCTTTACTTTCTTTCCCCTTTACTTTGCTCTTAGTGTGATCTGATAAAAAACTACTTATGAAGAGTAATAATTTTTCCAAGTTAGATGTTTTAAAGGGAAGAACTTAACATCCTCTTCCAGAACGTAATGTTTATAGATAGCCAACAGATTTTAAATACTATTCAAGGTCTGCCAGCAACATATGGTTGTGTTTAGAACTGTGCTCATATTGAAATAGGATTTTGCACATCCTTTATGCATCCAGCCCAAATTTTCAAATGCAGTTTTCTTAATTGTTTGCTGAAACCAAATAACATGTTTTGGCATGACTCCAAGGATCCATTAAATTGAAAGAATCTCATCAAGATGTACAAGAAATGACTCAAAGTCAAAAAGTCAGTCAAAAAAAATCATATTTTAAAAATAACATTTAAAGGTTTTTCCCTTATTGTGGAAGAAGTTGGCAAATTTAGATGTGTAGTATAAAATGAAAAATATAACAATTTGCAAAAGATTTTATATTTCAGATTATAAGGCCTTTTGCAGATTATAGTAGGCATCCTAGATGGCTATCAGAGAGAATCAAAAGAATGAGATCACTATGTTGCAAACAGGCAGAATCACAGAGGAAAAAAGTTGTCTTCTGGATTCTTTGGTTCTACAACAACTTGAAGTTGGTATTTTTGCTTCTATGATGACTAATATTTTAAGTATTGATATTAATAAAGCTGTTCTGGTAACATATAAGACTATTTTATTGTCAGAATCTATCATACTTTATTTATTTGACATACTAGGCTAGATAATTAGAATCTCTTTATTTATCTCCACTTGATTGTTGTCTGGATTCCATGTATTTGCTCTCTCAACCACTCTGTGTTTTAATACCTTATTTTCTAGAATCTAGCGTTGTATAAAATGAGAATAATAATCTTTGTTTGCCCGATGATTATAAAGAGTAACTTGAACATTTGTTATGCACTTTGAAATTTTATAGGAAAGTGATTTTCACGTAGTAAGCATTAATATTTTTCAAATGAAAAATATATTACCTTCATGAGTGTTGTTTGCAAACTCCTGTGGATAAAAACATGGTATGTGACTCTGATTTAAATCCATGCAATTCATAGTTTTAGTTAATGTATATTTCTAACATTTCACGTTAATACAGGACATCAACAGGAAGCAGTTCTGAGGACCTGGCTCCTTTAGAGAAAACAAGAGCATCACTGAGAGTCAACAAGGGAAGACTTGTTGTGACTTGTGTTTAAAGCAATAACATCAGTTTATATTCAGTTTGGCTTTATACAATGAGTACAGTGTGTAAATTATTACAATGAAATTCACATCACTCTGCTGACAAACTGCAAAAACTGTTATGTATTACTTCATATTAAAAATAATTGTTATGATAATATCACAACACCTCATTGTAACTCAAATCCAATATAAAATTGTTTTGTTATATTGATCCTCTACATCAGTTTTTGCCTCCTCTGGACTGTCTATAAAGAGCTAATTAAGATGAGCAAAATTAAGTTTAGTGGAAACATACATTTAAATGAATAATAGATTCCATCTGTAAACTCCTTTTTTTACAAATGTCCTACATTAAAAGTGTACCTAAGAAATAATGTAAATAGCATTATGACAATATTAAGTTATTTTAAAGCTATTCTTGTGATAATTTAATCCATCATTTATAATACCAATGAAAGCCACCCTAATACGGACAACCAAGTATCCAGGTGATTCCCAAAACACAGATTAGAGGTGATGATTTTAAAGTTTCTGATATTTCTCTTAACTTTTTAAAAATAACATTTAACATTTTTTTGGTTTTTGCTATATATGTTAAGCACTTTCCATATATTATTTGTAAATAGATTTAGCAAACATAAGGGAGAGATACTGTTATTATTCCCTGTTTACAGACGTGGTTTAGAGGATAAAGTAACTTTAAGAATAAACCCATGAGTCTCTAACACGGACCTTTAGCCCTACAGCACAGAGCATGTTGGTTACTATGGAGCTTATATGTGATGAGCATTTAGCAAGACTTTCAATACTAACTTGGACTCATTTTCAAAGACTCAGAGTGCTCACATTTATAGGTTTATGCAGTTACGTAGAGTTTGCGCTATGCTAAGCAATCCAAATAATACTAACATAATGTAAGATGTTTGTAGAATGAAGAATCAATGAATGAATGAATGTATGTGTGTATGGATGGATGGATGGATGGATGGATTGATGGATAGATGGATAATGAAATTATATTCAGTAGTAGTTGCTTTTTTTCTGTGATGATAAGTTAGAGGGTTCAAAGTATAGTCAGGCTTCAAGAAAAATGCTGAGACAAAAAGCTTGTTCCTTAATAGTAGAGACACATAACTATTGATTAGTAAAAAGTAATCAATCACTAGCTATTTCACATGTGAACTTGTGATATTTCAATGTCAGCATTTGATCTAGTTTATAATTTTTCCATAGAACCAGTTATCTGAAGGTAAAAATAATCCTTTCCTGAACAATTAAGCCTATTATTCCTTCAAATAAGCTTTATTCTGAAACTGGTAAATATAAAAAATAAACACACAATGTTTAATATGGACAATTAATTGGGTCATTTTAATGTGTATATGATTATTTCATTATAGATGTAAAATATATAGTTAATTTATTCAATTTCTTTCAAATGTAGACTCATATCTTGAAGAAAACTAATTCTAGTTCTTTAGTTAAATAAAGCATTGTATAAGTTTTTGTGTTGTTTAGGAAACTGTCTCGTGTTCTAAATATAATTTACTGTTTTCACAGTAAATCTCAGACTTCTCTATTAAAATTGATTTTTCTTAAGGTTTTTGGAAAAATAACACCTGATTTTCTTTTGAAATCAAAGAATTGATCAAAACATTTTAAACTCACTATATTACACCTCGATGTATGGCTATACATTGGTGTAATTTTTACCCTATTTAGATTAGCATACCAGCGTAAGTGGAAAAAATTAAATTAACGAGAACATCTTTGGTTAATTGCCTTTGCCTTAGTTACCATGACCTTTGTAAAAGTGTAAAGTGAAGCCAGACGCAAACACACGGTTTGAGAGCATGAGTACCAGCAGAGCAGTCTCAGCACTCAAAGCCGTGTGCGCTCTCGGTGCCGAGGTATTGGTGGATGCGCGTGGGGACACTGAAGTGGTGTTACTCGATTCCAAGCCAAACCCATATGTGCAGTCACAGCACTGCAGCGATTGTTTGATTTTTCCAAACTGTTAACAGTCACTTTTTATATCGCTTATAAAAATGGTAATTTAACATATTTATTCAGCCCATCAGTCTCAAGGTTGACTGACAAAGATTGCAGGAAATTTATTTACCTTAAATCCATATTTCCTAACTCAAGATGTGGTCAGAATTCTAAAGAAGCTATATAGCATGGAAACAGGTATCTTATAATTCCTTAGGGCCTACTTGCGGGAAATATGTCTAAATTCTAAGATGAAATTGCACATTCGTAAATCACTAAGTGGCTGTGTGGGAGCTTGTGATATTTTCCCTTTGAAAAGAGTAAGTCAGGTTGACCCACAAGACAAGAAAGGTGAATCTATCCTCCTTATCCCCAGGGCAAGCAAAGTAAGGTGGCTGAGAGCAGCAGCTCTGGAGCCCGACAGCCTGTGTTCATTTCCCACTCTGCTGCTGACTGCATGAGCTTGAGGAGGCCTCTGCAACTTCTCAGTGCCTCAGTTTCTTCACCTGCAATGCAGATAAAAATAAGGGCTTGTGAGAACTGAATAAACACATAGAAACTATTTTCACTGGAATGTAACATATAGTAAACACTGTAAGTGTGAGCTATTGTTAAGCAAACGGCTATCTTCCCTCATTTTAGCTGCCTTGTGGCAGACTGTGCCTTAGGACAGACAGAAAATAAGGGACTGTTCCACCAAGGGAGCAGTACAGGTATGAATGTGGTCCTGAGGGTAATGCTAGCTGGAAACGCTATCATTATCTCTTTTACAGGTGAAGATACTGTCTGGGTTTGAATCCAAGTTTGTCACTTAAAAGCAATATTACCTTGGGAAAGTTATTTAACAACTTTGCATCTCAGTTTCCTCTTCAGTAAGGTAGCAAAATACTTACCTCTCAAAGTTTTAGGGGAAGATTAAATGGATCACCAAACATAAAGGGCTTAGGACATCAACTGGCACATAGTAAATAGTCTATAAAGATTAGCCATTTTTATTCAGACAAAGAGAGTATAAGGCAGAGATGATTTGGAAGGCACTGGGTGGGAAAGAGTAGAAAGAAGTAAGGAATTAAAAAAGGAATAAAACAATTAACTAACAATAACAATAAGTATTCTCAGAAAGATAAAGAATACTACCTGACGGCAGAAAGAAGGAGGAGATTGAGTGAGGGTGGTCAGGAGTCTAAATTTTAAAAATTCAATTGGCAATGTGTCCTAACATTGATGAACACGATTGTGCAATCTTTTTTCCTTGAACAAAACATCTCTAGATTTAAAGTATAAGAACTGCTTTAGTTATTCTCCTAATTTTTCTAAAATTATATTTGAACCATGATTTTATATTTTTTTCACCACCCACTCATACAAGTCACAGATATTCCCAAGATGTTCTAAGTCCTTTGATATCTTGGAGATCTCTAACACTTGAAAGGTAAAAATGATCTGAGGCAATAGTAAGAGTGAGGTTCATCACAAAATGATGCCTCTTTACTGGCACAGTCACAGAACAGTAATGTCATCTCAGTGCTGAGATATGAAGGTGTTATATAAATGGAGACAGTTCAAATGAGACATAAAGTCCTACTTACCTCCATTACACACATGCACTCATGCAAACTAATACCTTCCTATTTAGAGATTAATCAAATCAAATAATCAAATCAAACATATTGTATTTTCTATTTGAGAAATGTTTTGAAATCCTGAACACTGGGGAAAAAAGTGAATGATAATTATTCAACAGGATAATTTAAAACAAAGTACTTACCAAGGACAACATCAAAGATAATGATATTATCAGGTGACCATAGGCAAAAAGTCTCCTAAAATATTTTATTACAGCCCAAAGGACACACCTGGCATTTATTTAAGCAATACCCGTTCCATAAATTCTTCATTATATTAATTATAATCACATAATTAGGTAGTTAAGTACTTTCATTTAGACTCTTGCTACTCAAAGTGTGGTTTATGGACTAGTAGTTGAAATCTGCTAGATTGAAATCACCTAGAAGTTTCTTAGAAACGCAGGCTCTCAGGCTGCACCCCAGACTTATTGAATTAGAATTTACAGTCTGATGAAATCCACAGGTGATTTTTATGTACGTGTAAGTCTGAGGTATACTAATCTAGAACAATGTTTCCCAATACATGTTTCATATCAGAATCATCTAAGATATATAAAAAAATAGTAATGCCAGGGTTTACGAACAGAGATTTTGTTAATTAGTCTTGAGTGGGACACTAACATCACTATTTTTTGTAAGTTTCTCACGCAATTATATTGTGCAGCCAGTGTTAATAACAACTGATCTAGATAAGCAGAATGGATAACTTTCGAGAAACTCAAAAATTTGTTTAAAAATAAGTAAAATCCCTTTCCTCTAAGAATTGAGCTTATCGCAATGAGATAGTGACCTTTAAACAAAATTGAGAGAGATATCTTATCACAAACAGGAGCAAACCTCCTTCTCACCACTAAGGCAACAGGCTGGAATAAGGAGGATGCATATATGGAAGAAGGAATCTGGATCACAAATGCCAAAGCAAGACTGAGTGCCACAAATGGCGAGACGCATAGGTAAAGCTGAGTTCTGGTAAGTCAGTGATCAAAATAGATAGAGATAGAATATGGAAATATCTAAGCATTTTAGAAACAGAGAACATGTAATTACTCTAGTCTGGAAGAGTCAAAATTAAAACTAGATATAAGATCCAAAGGAAAAAATACCAAAAGGAGAAGGCAGTTGGTCAAAAAAGAAAAATAGTCAGGAACCAAAATATTCATCAATGAGTTCTAGATTTTCTATTTAATTTCTAGTCTTGGCAATATGTTTTTTACTGGTTTATTTTGAGATATTTTGTTTGTCTTCTAGTTCCTGCATGTGCAGAGACCATTCCAGCTGTAAATATCTCAGAACCCACAGATATAGTCACAGAAGTAACTGCACCAATTTGGAGCAGAGAGAGTGGAGATGGGAACACCAACTGAAGTCATCCTTCATTTCATAAACTGACCTGAGCCTGGGTGTTCTCTTTTCTGAGTTTGTTAAAGACCACTCATAATGTTCATCACTATAACACTAGACATTATATATACATGTTAAGTAATGTATAAATGGTGAAAATGAATGTTTTATATAAATATTGCCCATTTGCCTAGATAGGTGTAATTTTATAAATTCTAGAAGGCTTAGGTAATGACTTGCAGATGTGCAGAAGGAAAGAAATGTCTTCATTGTTACCCTGATTATTGATGCTTTTACTAAAACCTTTTGTTAAATTTGCATTTAGTCACATATTTACAAAGTGGTAATTAAAAGTAAATAAAAATTAACAGTTAAATAATCCAATACAAGCTAAAGAATCCACATAACTTGTAAATGAATTCCTTGCAAAGTAATAGGTAATGAATATTTCATAGGATTTTCTTAAAAAGAAAATCAGAATTCCTTTTTTGTTTTATTTCTATAACAATAAGAACTTTTTATGTATTTATGGGGACCACATATTTGAGAAAAGAAAGACTTAGAGTGATGAGAAGACTTCTTTTGTAAACGAAAGCCTGAGACATTTACAAAATTATTGATTTTTAAAAAAATGTTTGCAATGCTGCAGTCTATTTTTGCCGTCATTTAAAGATATCATATAACAGACTTTTCTAATAATTTTCATGTGAGGTCAAAACCACTGTTGATACAGGCCAACACTGTGTCTGCTCTAGCCCCAGGTAAAAGTCTGCTAAGGTCAGAATTATAATATCTAAATATTAAGGAAAATTCTGAAATATCAAAGTCTTTCTAGGTAATCCATTCTGAATGAGTCACTGAAAAAGATACTTTTTCTGGAAGCTGGTTCAATAGTTAGTGGTAAGTAAATTTAACTTCAAATCCCTATAACGTTTGAAAATATTTTATCTTTTTCTTCTGTTTTTAAGAATCACAATATTAGCAGAAATAAAGACACCTGAAAATTATTTCTGCAGTGTTTGGAATTCTTAATAAAATTCCTAAGCAGCCATAGGTAATTACAGTTAGACTTCTTATTGGAAATCTAATCCTCTGTGATCATTTTACTGAATAGAGAACATTTAATTTGCAGAGTCCTTTTTAATCATAAAAAGCTATCTGTTTCTGGAAAGTATATGTGATCGTAAAAATAACATGTAATTTTTCATTTTGATAAAACTTGAATCTTCTCAATAATCAAATCTACAGTCTCTCTCTCTCTGTATCTCTCTCATTTTGGATAAGGATAAAACCCTTCTGCCTTGCCTTTCCCATTCTCCCCTTCCTTTCTCTGATCCTTTAAGTTTTCCAGTGAAATTTACTTTTAAACTTACTGAGCTTTTTGAACCTCTCCTCTGGCATATTCATACCAAAATACTTCTCCTTCTTGTAAGTCTCAGCGTAAACCCACCAAGTCAACTCTTCCTGTACTTCTGGCAAGCCAGAAATGAAATTAGTATGGGGAAGTTTTCTATAGAATAAGATGGGAATTTCAGCCTGTTCATTTGGTTGTACAATTAACACCCTTCAGACGTTTTTAGTTGCCTTCAGAGGAACGATTTGGATATTGAGCATAAATGCTCTGAATCACTGAAGGAAATGCTGTGATTGCTGTGGGCTGCCACAGCCCTCTATTTTTCTAATGAAACACTTCTCTATTTCAGAACCTGGAAGGCTAGGGGGGCCTCATGTGTTTGGTAAACTCTGTAACATAAGTAAGTCTGTAGATGTGAGAGTAAATTCATTTGAAAAACAAACCAAAATCAAAACGAAAGAGGAGATTGATAATGAAAGATAGAAATATGGTTGAAGTCCTAGAGAAAACCAAAAGACATGTAACCAATAATAAGCAAAGATGACTAAGTTCAAACGCCATTCAACCAAGCAACAAATGAAAAGGATGTCATGGGAACTGATAGAAAAGGGAAATAGACAAAAAATGAAGGTGATGTGGTGAAGATATTGGATGACGTGAATGGGATGGTAATTACTGGAGGGAATAGCAGAAGAAAATCTATGATTTATGCTGCTTCAAAAGGAGAAGTTGGAATTTATCCCCTAGTGTGTATCTTGTCTTGAATCCATTTCTCTATCCATCAAAAATCATATACCCTCATTTCAATTATGAATCTTTTTTATATATATACATATATATATTTTTTTTTTTTGCTGAGGAAGATTGGCCCTGGGCTAACATCTGTGCCCATCTTCCTCTGCTTTTATATGGGATGCCGCCACAGCATGGCTTTAGAAATGGTGCATCAGTGCACGCCCAGGATCCAAACCTGCAAATCCTGGGCCGTTGAAGCCGAGCACGCGCCGTCAACCACTATGCCACCAGGCTGGTCCCTTATTTTAATACTTTTTGATGTGGTAAGTTGAAGTTGTCCAAGATTTATAAATTTTTCAAAAAAGTTTATTCCTTAAGTCTGAATCATTTTTCATCTCATAATTCTAATAATATCCTAATCACCATATTGTGTTGTTTGAAAGCATCATGCCATTCTCTGAAGTGAACAGATTTTTCTTAATATTTTTTATTTGGACATTTTGGAGGTTTTAAAACATGGCCCCTAATCTTTGACACTCTTCCTCT